>NC_058096.1:73480000-73545000 GCF_020171115.1 Neogale vison
AAAGAGTGATTCTTACAATAGAACTGCTGAACCTTGATCTTTAAAATTACTTCCATCCTCCCTAAATTTTAATGTAGTATTTTAAGGTAACCATGAGCCCTTCATTCTGTAGACAAATGGTAAAATGGTAAGATGGGTGGTGTGCCTATGGGTATCTATCAATTCACGTACAGAAAGTTTCAGAAATAAATAGGGAGAAATCCATAATCTTTTCTTTGCTTTCTATGGATCTGATTAAATAATTCTAATTTGAAAGCCACTTTACGAGACCCATAGAACTAAAAGGTGTTTTTTAATGGTTTCAAGCATAGGTCTTCTGAAATTCAAGAGTTTTAAAGAATAGTAAGATAAAAAGAAGCTATATATTAAATATTCATTACAAATTACTTATTTGTTTTTCTGAATTTATCACAAAAGCAATTCTGTGTTTTGACTGTGTTTTGTTCTGCATTTCTGTCTCTCACATTTAACTTCCAAAACAGCAGGTTTGAAAATTATATCCAACTTAGTCATTGTTGTTACTTCAAATGGTATTTGTAAATTGAAATAAATTATTTAAATATAAAAATCATAAGACTAATGTCCTCTTTTTAAGGCTCAAGTATCGCTTCTCAGTCCCTAAAAGAATATTTTTGTTAACAGAATGAGTCAGGCTCAATAATTATGCTCTGGGTCCTCCACAGGTAATACTTGGAAGAAAATAATAATCATGATAACCTTACTTTATATGTCATGCTATTGTTTACAAAGTGTTTTCATTTTATTTTGTCTAATGTTCACAATACTCAAGATGGGTAGTGACGTTTATCTGTCCTTGAAACATGTATAAATTTTTGTATGTTCCTCCACACTCTGTCATCTTTGCTACCGCATGTCCTTCTTTGTTAGATGAATGATTGGTCAAATTATGCCAAGTCTCAAAGAGAAATGGTAGTTTAATATGGTTCAATCCCAAGCAAATTCATTCCAAACAAGACCCTCAGAGCTTATCCAGGTGCCACCTGACACCTGACATTTCAATGTGGCAGATATTTTGAGGTTAGGGGACTTTCCTACATTCTTCCATTGAGATTGTAGACGGTCTCCCTATTTCCCTTACATGAAGAGCAGGTCCAAGTCCAACATGATGGGGTGTTTGGGTCTATGTTTGTTTTCTCTCTCCATCTTTTTCAATATATATCACTGATTGTCCTTATCAATAGTAAATTAAAGAATGTAGGCAAGTAAAGTCTGTTCATAAATTTAATTCACATGTGAATATAAGTATATCCCTAGATATCTCCCAGACATTCTGTGGATTTGTATTCTTAGTCATAAAGTGAGACAGGTGGATGGATCTGTCAACCTATCCCTCTGTCACACCAGATAGATGATATAAATAGACAGATGACTGATAGATAGATGGATGGATAGATAGATAGATAGATAGATAGACGGAAGATAGACTTCTAAAACAAGACATAAGCCTGGGTGTCTAGGAACTGGTTAAAAAGTGTTAGTGTTGTTATTTTTAGAGACAAGAGAAGCCCAGAATTCTTACTCTCAGTCTTTACCTTGGCCAATCATTCCACTATGGCCCAGTCTCTTCCTCCTTCATATGTAGAAGCCTTATAAGCTCTACGGAGAAGGATTCTGTCTTCACCATCGCACCCCAGTGCCTAGGACAGAGAGTCCTACAGTAGATTCTCAATAATTTTTTATTTTTTGTAAAAAGCCCCACTAATGAATCATTGAACACTACATCAAAAACTAATTATATACTGGGCTCCTGGGTGGCCCAATGGGTTAAGCCGCTGCCTTCGGCTCAGGTCATGATCTCAGGGTCCTGTGATCGAGTCCCAAATCAGACTCTGCTCAGCAGGGGGCCTGCTCCCCTTCCTCTCTCTACCTGCTTCTATGCCTACTTGTAATCTCTGTCTGTCAAATAAATAAATAATTTTTTAAAAAAACTAATTATGTACTATACAGTGGCTAACTGAACATAATAAAAAATAAATAAATGATGGGGTTTTTTTTTAAAAAAAAGCCCTACAGATGGAAGTTCAATGGCTTCATCTAGTTTTCAAAGCACAACACATTATTTTTATGAAGAATCCATTAAAAAGAATCTTAGCAAAGTTGCCAAGGAACGGGAAAATTTTCAGCCGTTAGGTGGCTGGTGTGTAGGAATATGGTCTTTTGGCCAATTTATTTAAGTACATGCTACTTGGGATAGACCTGCTCTCTTAGACATCTCAGCCTCGGCCACTCAGGGCATCCCTGGCCTAGGAGCCACAGGTGGGCACCTAGAGGGCATGACCTTGGTGCTTTTGCCCTCCAGGCCTATCGGCCAACCCAGATCAGCTCCAGCCTTCCAGTCCCCATCACAGTGTTCTTCTCTCATTGGAACAGATCACAGCAGAACTGACAGTGTCCAACAGTGGCTAATGCTTCCTGGCGGGGATTTCTCCAGTGCCCATCGACACTATTGTCAAATATCCCTGCTGCTCACACATTGCCAACTAGCAATCCCCAAAGTCACACTCACATGACTGACTGCTCGTGGCATCTGGGCCCCCAGAGTTCACCCTATCTGTTCTTAAGTATTTTTACTAATACCCCTATGTGACACTGTGTATGTAAAGACATTGACATGTCAAATAAAAAGATAAACCATAGAATACTAGAAGTGGGAAAGATCTAAGAATCACCTGCTTTCAATTATTAATGTTACAAATTTAAAAATTCAAGTCCAGAGACATTAAGTAATTTGTCTGACTTTACAAAGGAAATGGCAAGCTCTAAGAGAGTACAGGGGAATATTTGTATGCATTTCCAAAATATTATTTTTATTTATTTGAGTCAAAATTTAAGCCAAAAAATCTAAAATTACTTATGAAAAGAACTATTAATAAATGCCCAAATGGAAACAGAAACTCTAAGAAACACCACTAAGTCCTTTAAAATTCCTCTAACAGAGGAGTGCCTGGGTGGCTCTGTCAGTTAAGCATCTGACTTGGTTTCAGCTCAGATCGTGGTCTCAGGGTCATGAGATTCACCCTCCCCCCCACTTTAGGGCTTCATGAGTGGAGCCTGCTTGAGATTCTCTCTCCTTCCACCTCTGCCCCTCCCACTCATGCTCTCTCTAAAATCAATAAATAAATCCTAAATAAATAAATAAAATTCCCATAAGAGTTTTTGGATCTGTAAAAATCAAGACAAAACATGAATGTTTTGTAATAACTGCCTCATGTTGATCACAGCATATTTAATGGTATTATAAATTGTATGTATAAATTGTAACATAAAATGTATGTAAGAATGTCAAAAAAAAGTCCCTGGCATATAAGAGGTGTGATAAATATTAAGCAAACGGCTGAACTGTTATTTAATATATTAGCTAGTATAATTTCTTCTGAATTTTTCTTTAGGTTTTATATTGATATAATGAATAGCAAGAATATAGTATCTTAATCCTAACCCAAGATCTGTCCTTAATGAGTACCTGCTCCTGGTCTTCGGTCAGGGCCTTGTGACCATCTGGACAGCCTCAGTCTTAGGATGAATGGAGACAGACAGTGCATTCAGTGTTACTGGTCCCTCAACAACTATGAGTTTTCTCCACTACATCCTTGTCAAGCCTGCAATTCCAGAGAAAGGCATAAGAGGCAGGACAGGATGTCTAGTTCTATGCAAGGACAAAGGACATGTGGATCAAAAGGATTCTCACACCTCCAGTGAGCTCTCACCTCTGTTACATGCAGAATTTATCTCTTACAGACTTGCTACCTCTAACAAAGTACTACAAGAAACAGAAGCCTAATTGTACCTGGCTTAACAAACTTTAACTAATATTATTAAAGTATTCACATGAAAACCATGTAACAATTAAGAAACCCACTATGGGAAAATCCTGATGAAGAGAATTCCAAGCAAACAGAATAGCAAAGGCAAAGATCTTAAGGAACATATGATATTTAAGAAAGCAAAGGCTGGGCGCCTGGGTGGCTCAGTGGGTTAAGCTGCTGCCTTCGGCTCAGGTCATGATCTCAGGGTCCTGGGATCTAGTCCCACATCCGGCTCTCTGCTCAGCAAGGAGCCTGCTCCCTCCTCCTTCTCTCTCTACCTGCCTCTTTGCCTACTTGTAATCTCTCTCTGTCAAATAAATAAATAAAATCTTTAAAAAAAAAAGAAAGAAAGAAAGCAAAGGCTGAGGTGTCTAGAAACAATGATGAAGGGCAAGGAATGGAATGAAATGATCTGGAAGTCAACAGAGAGCAGATTAAGGAGAGCCACATATGCCATTGTAAGGAGTGTGAATTCCACACTAAATGCAATGGGAGGCCAAGTCTAAAGACCCAGGCCCCTCTTTGTCCATTCTGGTACCATCCCAGCCCCTCCTTTTCCAGGATCCTTTTGCTTTACCTGCCTCAGGACTGATTGGTGGGTAATCACCAAAGGCCTCTCTCCAGGAAGGTTAGAAGAAGGTCCACAGTCTAGGTACAGAAATGATGTTTCAGGCAAAATAACACCAAAGATAGATTCAGTTAACAAGAAGCAGTTTCCCCAATGTCTTCAATTAACACAACTTCCCTAATTCCCCCCCTTTTTCAATCAAGTATGAGCTTCTGAATCAATTTTTGTTTGGTTTCTTACTTTCATCATAATCTTTGTATTCTTTTTTTTTTTTAAAGATTTTATTTATTGATTTGACAGACAGAGATTACAAGTAGGCAAGAGAGGCAGGCAGGGAGAGAGAGGAGGACGCAGGCTCTTTGCGGAGCCGAGAGCCCGATGTGGGGCTCGATCCCAGGACCCTGGGATCATGACCTGAGCCGAAGGCAGAGGCTTGAACCCACTGAGCCACCCAGGCGCCCCAATCTTTGTATTCTTATGACATTCTCTGTCCCAAATATCATGTCATATGTTACCAGATCTTATTTTTAAAAATTATTCTTTAGAAATATCAACATATGAAATGTTTCAATAATATCTCCTCCAAGAAAAACATGAGTTGACAAAACACTCACAGAAAACTGAAGCAAATGTGATGTCTCCACTATTTGATAAAAAACAGAGGGGATATTCCTAAAGAAGTAAAAAGTGCAGGCATATTTTTGAAAAACAAAATTTCTCCCTTTACACCTTTTTTACCATCAAGAACTGTATAAGTAGAACAGATCCTCAGTATGAACTATTTTAGACTTCTAATTATGGAGGTAGATGCTTATTAAGGTGCTTGTCTCTCTGAAAGAACTCTCCCTTAGAAGGGTATCTATACATTTTTCCATCATTGGTAACACATAAGGATTTTCTTGGTGGATCTAGTACCAGAAAAGTTTTTTGTAGAAACAATATGCAAAGCATTTGTGTAGAGAGAGAGAAGAGAGCCAGGGAGAGCGGTATTACCCAGATCCTCAGAGATTTTTAGTGTATTAGTGACCAAGAGTGGAAAATGTGATTTGAATGCTCTACTCGGGTTTTCCAGAATGCAGAAAAGGGTCAATAAATATATTCCTGCATGTACTGAAATAACAAAAACATGACTGTCCACCTAAAAATCATACTTCCGGGGCGCCTGGATGGCTCAGTGGGTTAAAGTCTCTGCTTTCGGCTCAGGTCATGATCCCAAGGTCCTAGGATTGAGCCCCGCACTGGGCTCTCTGCTCAGCAGGGAGCCTGTCTCCTCTTCTCTCTCTGCCTGCTTCTCTGCCTACTTGTGATCTTTGTCTGTCAAATAAATAAATAAGTTCTTTTTTAAAAAATAATAAAATAAAAAATAAAAATCATACTTCCCAGGATATTCTTTTTCCCCAAATCTGTATTCTCCACTAAGGATGCTGCAAGATGAGAGTACCACTGTCAATGCAAAGAGCAGTCACTTAAACAACCCCTGCTTCTAGATGTGTTTTATAGGTTTACTAAAAGTCTAGTATGGGGGCACCCGGATGGCTCCGCTGGTTAAGCGTCCGACTCTTGATCTCAGCTCAGATCTTGATCTCAGGGTCATGAGTTCAAGCCCCACATTGGGCTCCACACTGGGTATGGAACCTACTTTAAAATAAAAAAGTCTAGTGTGTGGTAAAAGATATATAGATATATGTATAAATGACTTTTAATTAAAGTTGGGATGAGGGTTTATGAAATACAGAAATAAATGCATTTTTTACAAAATCAGTTTCTCAGCTGAAAAGAGCTTTTCAAACAAGGGATGACCTGCAGTCACTCCAGAAACTAGGGCAACAGCCAGGCTCTACTATCTCACAGTGGAAATTGTTTCCTTTTCTCCACTAAATTTTTCTGACTTTGGGGAAATTGCAGACCCAATAACTAAGTTATTTATGTCAACTAAACTTCTGATTATAAAGTTGAGATCGCCTGCTTTTGAGAGATGAAATCTAGAAGATGCCATAGACAACTTGAAGAACCTATGGTCAGAAAAAGAGAGATTTAAGAACCACGAAAAGAGTGTTTGTTCCATGTTGATTATCCTGAATTATAAAGGATAGTTTATATTTCAGAAAGTTGCAAAATAGTCATGAGGCCAAGGAAAGCTAGGTAGAGATCTTATTAGTTTATAGCACAGGGTTTTCGTGTTGTAAAACATACACCTTGAAATTTTTATCACATAATTATGTAAAACAAACCATCATGCTTAGTAATATTCTCACTTGTACCTATGACATTTTATAATTCTCTGCAGCATAAGAACATCCAGGCAACATATTTAGATTAAAACCTAGGGGTTTTTTAGGTTTTCCTTTTTCCTAAAAGGAAAAAAATTAAGAGACACATACTAAATTTTTCCATATAAACAAATTGAGGTTCTAGAAATGTACCCAGATTTCAAAACCTTATTTTCAGATTAACAAATTCTACACACATACAAACTCACATACACACACACACACACACACACACTCACACACACACACTTCATAAATCAGGCAATTTATACACAGTGACTAATATTCTCTATAGGAAACTTCTAGGTTAGATGTTAAAACATCTATCTACATGTGTAGGTACAACACACACAAATACAAATTAGCTCTGTTTCTTTGGAGGACTTGGGATATCCAGGTATTATGTAATTGATTGACTTAAGTCAGACAACTAGTCATCTATCATAGCCTCAGTAGACGTTAAACACTATTTCTTAATGTTATTGAACTATGTTGATTTCTTTTTTATTGTGCTTATTTTTTAAATAAAGATGTTCTCTAAAAACTAAACAAATAAAATGTATAGACAAAAAAAATCATGCTGTACACCTTACATTTATACAGTGATGTATGTGAATTATTTCTCATTAAATGGAAAAATGTTTCCTAACTACTAAAATAATACTTATTAGATACATAAAATTTAATAGATGCATATAAAATTTAATAGATGCAAGAAACACCAAAAAAATAAATCCCAAGCCTGTGATCCCACTAACCAGAAACCACTGCTATTAATATTTGATATATATTTTTATGTGGTATCGTTTGACCTCTAATCTCACTACCCCAAGACTACGACCATGAACTTTTGGATGTATGTCCTTAGAGTCTTTATTCTATAGAATCATTTGGCCTATAGACAAGGTACTCAGCAAGCTGGACCCTTCGAGAACCAAAGCCAACAAATGCTGTCCAACACTGAGCAACCTGTGTGTCAGCTGGCCTTTCTGTAGCCTCATGGTGCTGGTGATACTCCGAGCAGGACCACCTTCCCTGCCATACTAGTATAACAAAAGAAGAAAGCCTAGGGATGCTACAACCCATCCACCTCTGTGTCCACATGCCTGACTCCCAGTGCTCATTAATGCTGCATTTAAAAGGATAAAAACAAAATCTGAGTCTGAGAAGGCAGTTATTTAACGTTAAAATGAGACTCTGGACCATAATGGTCACAAAGAAGCCTTCTGAATTTCCCTCCTCTCACAGACACAAAAACATATAGTTATACATAAAGCAATTCACTTTTCAATAAATCTAGAAACTAGCTGACTGACTCCTAGACATCAGGCAACTGAGAAAACACCCACATCAAAATGGGTGGAAAGTCTGAAAAACACTTTTACCATAAAACCTTACTGCCAACATAGCTCCATACAATTGGGAGGAAATCCCCTACTCCCATTTCCTCCCTGAGGAGCAAAGAATTTGTACCACACATGTAGTACTCCAATTGTAAGGCTGCCACCCAAGGGATGGTACCACAAAACATTAGCTCTGATAGGCAAAAGGCCCTGTCTTCAGAGTCTGACAGGACTATAGCAAAGAGCAAAGAAGCTCTTTCCACAGCTGTGTTTTCAGGGATAAGCACAGAGAAAACAGGCAAATATGGCTATCTCCCAACTTTTCTCCAGAAGGTATGTATCTAGGTGCTGGCTGTAATCCTCCCCAGAGCCAAAAAGAGCCAGAGGGCACTTCCACTGTCATCTCCCTCCAGCTCCTTCCAACAAAAAAATCAAGTTGCCACACATCAAGCACCCCAACTTTACAGCTGTCATCTGAGTGACTGACACCCAAATCACCTAGATCTGATAGCTGAAAAAGAATGTATTCATGAATCCCACAGGACTATAGCAAAGAAAAAAGCAGTTCTTAATAGAGACACACCACTTGTGCCAAAAAATGTTAGGACTAATCAATGAATTCAGTAAAAGTGCACCATAAACCAATATACAACACTCAGTTATGTTTATATATACTAACAAACTATCAGGAGACTTTAAGAAAACAATCCCACTTGCAAGCACAAAGAAAAATAAAATACTTAGAAATAAATTCAACCAAGGAAGTGAAAGACCCATATAGTGAAAACTATAGAACACTGATAAAAGAAATTGAAGAAGACACAAATAAATGGAAAGATATTCCATGCTAAAGGATTGGAAGAATTTTTAATGTTAAAATGTCCATTTGACTTTAAATGATCTACCATTTCAATGCAATCTCTATCAAAATTCCAATGGTATTTTGCACAGAAATAGAAAAAAATCCTAAAATTTGTACAGAACCACAAATGATCCCAAATAGTCAAAGCAATCTTAAGAAAGAACTTAGCATCACACTTTCTGATTTCAAACTATATAGCAAAGCTATAGTAATCAATACCATATGGTATTGGCTATTGGCGTGAAACAGACATACAGATGAATAGAACAGAATAAAGAGCCCAGAAATAAACCTATGCTTATATGGCCAATTAATTTACAACAAAGGAGCTAAGAATATACAATGCAAAAAATAGTTTCTTTAATAAATGGCGTTGGAAAAACTGGACACCCATATTCAAAAGAATGAAATTAAACCACAGTCTTATACCATACACAAAAATTAACTCAAAAATATTGAAGTCTTAAATATAAGACCTGAAAATGTAAAATTTCAAGAGGAGGGGCGCCTGGGTGGCTCAGTGGGTTAAAGCCTCTGCCTTCGGCTCAGGTCGTGATCCCGGGGTCCTGGGATCGGGCCCGCATCGGGCTCTCTGTTCAGCGGGGAGCCTGCTTCCTCCTCTCTCTCTGCCTGCCTCTCTGCCTACTTGTGACCTCTGTCTGTCAAATAAATAAATAAAATTAAAAAAAAAATTTTTCAAGAGGAAAATGGGATAAACTTCCTGATATTGGTCTTAACAATGATTTTTTTTTTTTTAGATTTGACTTCAAGTACACAGACAACAAAGGAAAAATAAGTGGGACTACATCAAATTAAGAAGTTTCTATACAGTAAAGGAAACCATCAACAAAATGAAAAGGAAATCTATGAACTGGGAGAAAATATTTGCAAAAAACATCTGATCAGAGGTTAATATCCAAAATATACAAGTGACTGATAAAACTTGAAAGTGAAAATAAAATAAATATAATTATAAATATAAATGGGCAAAGTGCCTCAATAGACATTTTTCCAAAGAAAACATACAAATGGCCAACAGATTCATGACAAGGTGCTCAACATCACTAATCATCAGGGAAATGCAAATCAAAGCCACATTGAGATATCATCTCACACCTTTTAAGATAGCTATTATCAAAGAGACAAAAATATAACAAAGGCTGATAAGGTTGCAGGGCAAAGAAAACCCTGTACACTGCTGGTAGGGATGTAAAGCAGGATAGCCATAGTGGAAAACAGTAGGGAGAGTCCTCAAAAATTTAAAATAGAATTCCATTTGAGGGGTGTCTGGCTGGCTCAGTTGGTGCAGCATATGATTCTTGATCTTGGGATTGTGAGTTCAAGTCCCACACTGGGTGTGGAGAGGGCTTAAATATAAAAAAAAATTAAAAATAAAAATTACTATATGACCCAACAATCCCACTTCTGAGTATTTATCCAAAGGAAGTGAAATTATTATTGCAAATAGCCATCTTCCTTTCATGTTCATTGCAACATTATTCACAATAGGCAAGCTTTGGAAATAACCTACCAATGGAGAAATGGATAAAGAAAATGTGCACAATAAAATATTACTCAGCTTTAAAAACAAGAGCATCCTGCCATTTGTGGATGGAGCTGGAGGGAATTATGCTAAGTAAAACAAGCTAAACACTGGAAGACAAATGCTACATGGGTAATTTATATAGGAAATCTAGAAAACTGTCATAATCATAGAAACAATTGTGGTTGCCAGGGCTGGGGAGTGGGGGAAAAAAGGAAATAAGGGAAATAAGGAAAGGCTGGTAAAAGGGTATACATTTTCGGTTATAAGATGAATTAGATCTGAGGAGTTACTATACACACAGTGACTATAGTTGATAATACTGTATTTTATAATTGAAATTGGCTAAGAAAGTTAGAACTTATGTCTTCTCACAAAAAAAAAAAAGATGATAAATAGTGAGGTGATGGATGTATTAATCAACTCCATGGCAGTAATCCTTTTACAATGTGTACACAGATCAAAAAATCACGTTGTACACTTTATACATATTACAATTTTGTTTGTCAATTACACTTCAATAAAGCTGAAAAAAATTTAAATGAGATAATACACACATAAAACTTGGTAAATCATTCAGAACAAGCCAAAATTTATCAAATACAAGCAGTCTGTCTCTGCCCATCTCCTCAAATATACTGATAGTTCTTTTGTTTTGTTTTGTTGTTTCACTTAAAAAAATCTTTAAGTAATCTCTACACCCAACATTGGGCTTGAATTCACAACCCCGAGACCAAGAGTCACATACTCTACCAACTGAGCCAGGCAGGTGCACATATACTGATAGCTTTCTAGAACAAATACAAACTAAAAATATTGACTTTCATACTCTATTAAATATTGATTCAATCATTTTTTAAGTCTCCCAGTTCAAAAGATACTAGCTATAGCTTTTTGTAAACCATCAAGAAAGAGATAATCTATGTCTTATAAAAACTGCACCACATTATTAAAAAAGAAAAAAAAGACTGGAACCCAATCAATTAATTTTAAGCTAACATAATAAAACAACAATAATTATTTTTTAAAAGAAAGTTATTAAAGGTTATTGAGAAACCTCACTTAAGAGGTAGGTACAAATTTTCTAAACCTAATTATTAGTAAATCAAAATTACAATGAAGTAAAATTTTTACCAGAAATACATGATTATTCTGCATCAGGAAGGCTATTAATGGAATACAACACATAGCCAAAATCAAGATGAAAAACCATGTAATCACCCCCATAGAAGTAAAAAAACAAAAAATAAATTAAATTAAGGTGAAGGCAAGAATGCCCTCTACAATGTCCTCTATTTTACACTGTACTATAGGTCTTAGCCAAAGCAAGAAGACTAGAAAAAGAACTAAAATTTAAGAATGAAGGGATCAAAAATTTATTTGCATACATAGAAAACCCAAAAGAATCTATAGGTGGTGAGGGATCAGGTGTTAAAATCAGGGAATCAATAAGATTGCTTAATGAAAGATCATCTACAAAAATCAGTAGTGTGCTTATATACCAGTACAAACCAATAAAAATATGTAATAGAAAAATAAAAGATTAAAAAAAAGAAAAAGAAAAAATGCCATTTATGATATCAATAAAAACTTTAGAGTACCAAAAAAATTAAGTTGACAAAGTTATATAAAATTTTTTGGAAAGAGTTGTAATGCAATACCAAAAAAAAAAAAAAACCTAAATAAATGAAAATAAATGCCAGGTTAATGCATGTGAAGACTCTATTTCAAAGAAGTCCACCCTCCCCCAAATGAAATTTAAATGCAATTTGAATCAAAATAGCAAGGAAAATGATAAGAATATCTAAAGTTCATATGATAACACCAAAATGCTAAGAAGAGCAAGATAACTTTGAAACAGAAAACAGTCTGAGGAAGTTCTCAACCACATATCAGAACCGTTACCAAGCTATAATAATAAAATGAGATGAAATTAACATGGACATAGAAAAATAGAGCAATGAGTGTTTGTGATGAGCAGTCTTTCTCATATATCAATGACGATTTGATATAGGACAGAAGTGTAATTTGGTAATATCTAGAAAATTTGATGTTGTGTACAGTTATGAACAACTAATTCTACTGCTAAGTAGATACTATAGGAAAACTACTACAGAGGTATAAAGGATACATATTTCAAAATAATACACTAGAATCAACGTAAGTGTTCATAACATAAAAATTGATCAATAAATTATGGGTTATTCATAAAATGAAATAATATTCATACGCTGGAATAAATGAGCAACATGGATATATCTCAGAAGCATGATGTTAAGTCAATCTCTCATACACTGCTGGTTGAAATGAAAATACTTTAACACTTTTAGAAAATAATTTTGTAGCGTAACAAGACTCTTAAACATATTCATGTTCTTTGACTTGGAAATTCTGCTTGGAATCTATCATAAATACATTACTAGAAATATGGGAAAACCATATGCACAAATATATTCATCATTTTTTATATATAACTGCAAAAATAGTAGAAGGAACATAAATAAAACATGGAAAATTAGTGAGGTAAATTATGCATATCCAAATGGAAGAATACTATGTATCCATTTGAAATAACATGAAAAAGCTCATGATATAATATCACAGAAAAAAAACAGAACACAAAATTATATATACAAGACAATTGCACTTTAAGTTAGGGATGACTTCCTGAATACCACACACAATTTAAGACAACTATTCACATAGGAATAAATGTCAATGGTGTGATGAATTTACAGAATGTATACATCTACAGTCATGATAGCATATTTTTACCATATGTTTCTTTTATGTTTTCTGCCTTATCACTCCTATTTCTCAGTGTTCTCTCTAAAATGACAGAACTGGGTATCATCATGATTGTTTGGTTTCCTTCACGGTGTTTCAGCCGGATCAAATTCCATTCCAGTATTATTGATTTTCAGACCCATTTTTCAGCACCAGAACAACCCACCATTTGAGAAACACTTGAAAGGCATTGTAATCAAGATCCTAAAAATATTTTATGCTATATAAATTGGATACAAAAAAAAAAACCCCACACAGCTCAATAGTTGCCAAAACCATTTACAGAATTTCTGGTAACATGTAAATGACAGCATGTTCACATGATACTGGAAGAGATGGTGGGCATCTCTATTTAGCAATTAAAGTGACACTCTATAAGAAAAGAGGACAAACCACCCAGTTTATATTCATGTCAGCTTTGATATTCAAATAATAGATTTTTATATTTATTTCAGCAGATTATTTAAACATATGGCCAATCCTAAATAATACAAAAGCCAAACCTAAGTTTTATGCAGTAATCAAAATTAACTTAAAAAAAAATACTTAAGGGGCACTGCCTTGGACTGAGGTCACAATCTCAGGGTCTTGGGATCAAACCCTGCATCAGGCTCTCTGCTCAGCGGGGAGCCTGCTTCCCCCTCTCTCTGCCTGCCTCTCTCCCTACTTGTGATCTTTCTCTCTCTCTGTCAAATAAATAAATAAAATCTTTAAAAAAAAAATACTTAAGTCCCACAACAATATTGTAATAAATCTATAGTGGGTTAAATTATGACCGAAAAATCCATGCCACGCCTTAGCCCCCAGAACATGTAAATGTGAACTTATTTGAAAACATGGCTTTTGTAAACATAATAAAAGATCTTGAGTGGAGATCATTCTGGATTATCCAGGTAGGTGCTGTATGCAATGGGAGATGTCCTTCTAAAAGACATCCAAAGAAGAGACAGAGAAGAGGAGAAGATAACATGAAGACAGAGGCAGAGATTGGAATGCTGTTGACTACAAAAAAATACACCTAAGAACACCCAGAGCTGGAAGAGGCAAGGAAAAGAATATTCTTTGGAGCATCTCGAGAGAGCATGGCCATGCTGACACCTGGGTTTTGGACTTCTGGCCTCCTGAACTGTGGCGGAATAAATTTTTGTTGTTTCAAACTACCACAATTTGTTGTTTCAAGCTACAATGATTGTGGTCATTTGTTAGGGAAGCAACAAGAAACTAATACACCATCCTTACACTTTTCTCTTTCTTTATATTTTTTAAATATTTTATTTATTATTTGACAGAGAGAGAGAGAGACGCAAGAGAAGGGACACAAGCAGAGAGAGAGACGGAGAAAGCAGAATTCCTGCTGATCAGAGAGCCTGATGCAGGACTCAATCCCAGGACCCTGGGATCATGACCTGAGCCGAAGGCAGATGCTTAAAGGCTGAGGTACCCAGGTTCCCCACTTTTCTCTTTTTTTAAATAAAATATTTTATTTTCTAGTAGCAAAAATATGCCTTTATAAATTTATACTAATCTTTGAGGGTCAGAATGAAAAACACAGGAAAAAACAAACACAAAAAGAAAAAACAAAATATATAGCAAAGCACTACCAAATAAATACATACTTACACTTTCAATTGTTTTGAAAGAGGAATTTGTTACTTATTCTAATGTTTCAAAGTAGGCTAATTTCCAGTTTTCAAAAGAATTTTAGCTTTAAAAACATGAAACTCCTTAATATATCTCATCATTAAATCTTCCCTAAAAATTACTTAATTATATCAAATTCCTACAAGAATTATAGTGTTCATCATTGAGAAAATTTGTCATTGTCCATACATCTAATAAAACCCAACAACCACTATGGACATTGGAGAGGGTATGTGCTATGATGAGTGCTATGAACTGTGTAAACCTGGAGATTCATAGACCTGTACCCCTGGACCTAATAATACATTATATGTTAATAAAAAATAAAAAATTAAAAAATAAAAGCACATAAAAATTGTAATGTAAAAAAAAATAGTTTGTCCATTTAAAAAAAAAAAACTTCAAGAAGAGAGGTCACAGAATTCTACACAAATATGTACTAGAAAAACATAATAGATTCTGCCTTTTAATTTATTTATTTACAAAAAAGAAATAACAACAGATACACCTTCTGGTTTGTGGTAGGACAAATCTCTAAAATATGTGCATTCCACCTGCAACTGATCACAAACCTCCATTTAGACTCCCTTTGACGTCCTTGGCATCTCTAAATAATCATTAAATTCCCAGGGGCATCTGGGTGGCTCATTCCATTGAGCATCTGACTCTTGGTTTTGGCTCAGGTCATGATCTCACTGGTCATGATCTGATGGTTTTCAAGACCGAGCCCAGAGTGGGAGTCCATGCTCAATGCGGAGTCTGCTTAAAAGATTCTCTCCTTCTGCCCCTCCCCACACTTGAACACAAATACTCTCTCTTTCTCAAATAAATAAATAAACCTTTAAAAAAAAAATAACTAATTAATTGAACTCCACACATTCTATCAAGAATCTAAATTATGAAAACCATTTTATTGACCAGTCCCTCCAATGAAGCAGTATGCCTAATAATAAAATAACCAAATTTTTCTATGTTGCATGTATATTACTTTTTTAAAAGAACAAAAATCACAAATAAAATAGACACATTTGAATTTAAGACTGTATCCTCAAAGATGCTCTGCACCATTGTTCCCTGCAAAGCCTGGGGAGAGATTTCCCCAGAGGTGCCAGGACAACTTTCTACCAACATCCTATTTGTAGAGTGGGTAAAGAGATATACATGGCCAAGGGAGTTTGCAGTTCTGGAGGCTCAATCAGCCAACACGATCTAAACCCACTTAGAGCCTCATCAATACTGGATGATTTTACAGCCTTTAGTCCAGCAAATTTTGCATATTTCTTACCCTACATAATTCCTGCCTCTGTTCATCTTTCTCTGGATGAAGTATAAAGAATGTCACAAATTGCAGGGTAAGGATTTATATGTGTAGGAATACCAGGACACAAACACAGCTAATTCGGGCAAAAGATTAGTCTAGACAGTGTTGATAGCAATATAGGTAGGTAGTTGGACCTAAGAAAAAAACACAAATGGAATAACACTCTTTCATTTACAAGCAACAAACTAATAAAAAGGAAAGGAAAATAGAGGGAAAGCAAGGAAAAGAGAAAGGGAGAAGGGAAAAAGGAAGTGAAGGAAGAAAAGACCTTTCTAAAATTAGGATCCCCATGTAACTCCAAGCTTAAGTAAATTTCTCAAAAATTTACACCATTGTACTAAGCTCACCCATAACCTCTCAGTTGCTAAATCCAACAGACTCTTTTTAAATATTTCCTTTCTTGGCCTCACTCCAGGGTGTAACTGCTTCTCCTTAAAGCATCCATCCTTCGTTCTCTACCACTACTGGCTACTTTTATTGCACTCTTCCAAATAATTCCTCTTTTTAATGACATGAGAACATTCTAATAGTATATCATTAAATAAAAGGGAAACTGGGTATATGTAATTTTAGCCATGTAAATATACAATGCTTATCACATAGTAAAATTATGGTTTTTTTTACAGATTTTATTTATTTATTTGACAGAGAGAAAGATCACAAGTAGGCAGAGAGGCAGGCAGAGAAAGAGGGGGAAGCAGGCTCCCTGCTGAGCAGAGAGCCCGATGCAAGGCTCGATCCCAGGACCCTGAGATCATGACTGAGCCGAGGGCAGCGGCTTAACCCACTGAGCTACCCAGGCACCCACACATAGTAAAATATTCTAAGAAAACATGAAATGTGACTATTACCTCTAAGTGGTAGACAGCATTATTCCTTTATTTTTCCATGATTTGTCAGAACAACTTAATCAAGGTCATGTTACATGCACATGGAATAACAATTAACATCCATATACAGATAGAGAGATGTCTCTACACACAAAGACCTCCCATTCTTTCATTCATACCAAAATTAGAGTGACTCTTCCAAATATATTGGACAATTTCACTCTTGGGTTTTTACTCAACAGAAACATATACATATATCCATCAAAATATACCCATAAGAATGATAAGAGCCCTATCATATGTAAAAACCTTAAATCGGAAACTTCCAAAATGTTTATTAAAAACAGGATATATAAAGAAGTTGTCATATAGTCACTCTATAGAATACTATAGAGCAAAGAAAATGCACAAACTACAACCACATAACAAAATTGTGGGGAAAAAAAACTCACAAAGATAATGTTAAATGTAAACACCATACACATACATACTGTAAATTCCACTTATCTGAAGTTAGAAGCCAGGCAAAACTAATCTATCATGTCAGGATAATGACTGTCCTTGGGAGCCATGAGCCTGGAAGAGATCATAAAGGCTTCTTGGGTGCCATTTTTTTGTTTTTTGTTTTTTGTTTTATTCGAGTGTCGCTTATGTAGGTGTGTTCAGTTCATAAAAACTCAAGTTGCCCACTTGTAATTTGCACACTTTTCTCTGTATGTGTGTTATCTTTCAGGAAATGTTCTCAACAACTCAACAAAGAACTGTCACCATCTTTGATTTGAGGAAGTCTCGCTACCACATTTTCACATGGATCATGTTGTTCCCCTTCAAAAACGTCTGGATCATATTAAAGATCATTGCACCTCTTCCAGAAAACAGTGGCAAGAGTAAGAGCAATTTAAAAGCAAGCTTTTGCAGGAGGGTTTTTTTAATTTTTGGTTTAAGACCTAACACTTTTGAATCTGTCACCTCTGCAGAAGCTGTCCATGGGTACGTGCCCATCAGTAGAGTTCCACTCCTGAAACTTTTCACTTTGTTCTATTACCAAATTTAATGCCGATGAACAAAAACCTGAAAACTACTTTTGAAACCCAAATGAGACTGGGACAACAGGGAAGCCAGAAATTAGAGGAGTAAATGAAACTCATGGGCAGCCTTGTCAGAAAATCACACATTGACTCCTCGCCTTGTTAGCTATGGGACTTTAGTCCCTTTACCGTTCCCAGCCTCAGATCTCTCACTTGAGCAGTCCATTTCGTGAGTTTTTCTTACAGGCAAAAGTAGAAAACAACGTTGGGCAGAGGAAACATTTCTCAAGGAAAACAAAACAGAATATTTCAAACGTGCTTCACTTAAGTAAATAATACTGCAATATAATAGAACATCTATGTTTTATGGAAAACTATTTCAAGGCCATATATATATTATTTACATATATGTGTATGCTTGCTTGTAAGTCTGCACCCATTTGTGTATCAAATCATCCCTTGAGAGGGATGTTTATTCATTTCTGACATTGCATTTGAGAAAAATGAGATTATTAATGTAATAAGCAATGCTTTAGCTCATATTGATAAAAATGATACCTTACTGAATCTGGGCTTCTTAGAAGGAAGTCCCAATGTTCAACGAAATGTTCAAGAATGGAAATCTCATTAACCTTGAACATCCTCCAGATGCTCCTTTGATAATATTAACTACCTCAAACACCATGTGGTTTCAGCCCACTGACCCATACAATACATGGTGTGAATGCACATGTGAAGGTTGAAATCAAAGTTTGAGAAAGGTGGGTTGTCCAATTTCAGATGAACCTCTACAGACTCAATATTTGTGTTAGCCCTTATTGAGTGAAGTTCACAATGTGTTTTATTTTTTTCTTTAGTTACTTATCCAGATGATGGAATCATGTGTTCTATGTTGTCTTTTAAAGGCAGCTAAGGTGACTGGATAGCAGGAAACTAAAGCCCATATACAGAGTTTCTGCAACATGTTTGTAGCCAATGATGGTCATATCTAAAATATTACTAAGATTTTTAGCTCTAAAGGTAAAATTAAGGATAGATAATTACTCTTACCATCTAAATTTCAAGAAACAAAAACCAATGGGCGTTCCACAGAGAGAGGAATTTTTGTATGTTTTGTTCACTTCTATACCTACAGTGCCCAGGACAATGCTTGGCACATAGTGGCACTCTACAGTTGTTCAGTGAATTAGTGAATAAATGAATGAATGAATGAATGAACAAATGAATACAGCTTCCTCACTAGCTTTAGCAGACAAGGAAATTATATTACTAAACTTCGATTTGCCAACCTGGTATCTTTGGAAAGTTTGGATTTATATCTTTGCCTTTTAATACTTTCCTGTCTTTTCTCCAGTAACTTCTCATATTTGTTATCAGAAATAATTTTCAGGGCGCCTGGGTGGCTCAGTGGGTTAAAGCCTCTGCCTTCAGCTCAGGTCATGATCCCAGGGTCCTGGGATCAAGCCCAATGTCTGTCAAATAAATAAATAAAATCTTTAAAAAGAAAAGAAATAATTTTCATACATTTATTATACCAATTGCCTTTCTTTAATAAAATATAATGCTCAAAATAAAATTCCGTACCACAAAAGTGGGATAGCCAGAAAAAGTATAGTGACCCTCTTTCCTTCCTTATTCCAGACACTGTACTTTTAGATTTTAATAAAAAGAATCTTTAAATTATGCCAGTTTTGTTGTGGTGGTGGTGGTTGAAAGCAGTACAGTGATTACTTTATGTTGAAACTGGAGTCAACGGAACTCCTTTGAGCAGCTCTCTGCATATAAAAATATACTGATGACTTTATTAGGACCCAAAGGACAGGATTTACACTGATCTCCCTGATGCTTAAAAATCAGACTTCTCGGGGTGCCTGGGTAGCTCAGTGGGTTAAGCCGCTGCCTTCTGCTCGGGTCATGGTCGCAGGGTCCTGGGATCGAGCCCCGCATCCGGCTCTCTGCTCAGACGGGAGCCTGCTTCCTTCTCTCTCTCTCTGCCTGTCTCTCTGCCTGCTTGTGATCTCTCTCTGTCAAATAAATAAATAAAATCTTTAAAAAAAAATCAGACTTTTCATTCCTAACTATTAAAGTCTTATATAAATTATCTGGTAAAGACATTAACCATCACTGTGAAGCAGTACTTTATATGTCTCCATGTAAGTCCCTTCCTTGCAGCTCAATTGTACTTGTTCAAAGCGATTTGTCCTCTTAGAAACAATGGAAGTTTTGGCAGACCCTAAGTGGCCAGTGATTCTACAACCAGTCCATAAATACTTTTCAGCGAGTTTAGCTAGGACTTTAGGTGCCAGGCACAGTGTCTGCAGAGTGATTGTTGAGTTCAGGAGGTACAAGATCACAAAGAAGAGCAAAAGAGAAATTGCTGAAATAGGAAAAGGGCAACATTCAAAAGGACCTCCCTGCTGACACTAAAGCTAGTAAGAGAAGTCTTGGTCACAAATGCTTAACCTTCTCGTAGCAATTCCTTGCATCTGACGTCTCTTTCATTCCTGTGTTCCTAGAGCTTCAGAAACAACGGTGCATAGGGCATATACTCCTGTCGATGACCACCGAGTCTTCTTTATACAAATAAGTTCTTCCTTATTCGAGGAACCAGTGAAATCATATGAAATGTTTTCATACTAACCAGAAGATTTTCCCCAAACTCCTTTTTTTTTCATTTCTCACAGTGTGTTTTTTTTTCCAATTCAACTAGCCAACTTACAGTACATCATTAGTATCAGATGTAGTGTTCAATAATGTATCAGTTTCATGTAATAACACCCAGTGCTCATCACATCACGTGCCCTCCTTAATGCCCATCACCCAGTTACCCCATCCCCCACCTCCCCTCCAGCAACCCTGTTTGTTTTCTATAGTTAAGAGTCTCATTGTCTTTTCCCTCTCTGATGACTTCCCATTCAGTTTTCCTTCCCTTTCCCCCTCTGTCCTCTGCCCTGTTTCTCTTATTCCACATATGGCTGAAACCATATATTCCTTTTTAAACACAAAACTCTCATGACTCTCTGCTTATCTTTTTACATACAGATTTAACCTTTGGTTTGTAACTTCTGTATTATAGATTAACATACACATTTAGAGGGCTTCTTAATGTCCTTATACGTTTCTCTTTTCTTTGAAACAATGAACAATTTGTGGTTAAGAACTGCATTTGATACCATAAGGTAGCTACTTAATGCATTGTGATGATGATGGTGGTGGTGGTGGTGGCAATTATGAAGTATAAATTAATTAACAGTATGCTCACAAAAAAAATGCTTATAAACTCACATTTTAAGGAAAAGTGCCATGCATAGAATATTGTTTAGAATGTTAGTTATAAGTGTCATAGAATGGAAAATAGCTAAATACATTTTTTAAATCATTTAACAAATTTTTATTGAGCACCAGTCTAGGTGCTAGAGCTATCTGGGTAAACACGACTTCATAGAACTTGTATTTCTTTTTTCTTCTAGCTCCTTTCTCCCCCAGCTCCTCAAAAATGCTTTCCACTGACAACAGGACAAGCATTTATTATCACTCAAAACATAGTGAAAGAAAAACAGCCTAAGTTCAGTAGTCTACAAAATGTAAGAATAACCACGAGTGTGTGCTATATTCTTAACTATGACACCTCGAACAATTCTTTTGATCACTTTGAGATGGTTTTCTCACCTAGTGATATGAGGATAACAATATCTACCTTAAAAGTTAAATACAGAGAACAGACTGGTGGTTCTTAGAGAGGAGGGGGTGGAGGGATGAGCAAAATAGATAAAGAAGATTAAGACATACAAACTTACAGTTATAAAATAAATAAGTCATGAAGAAGAAAAGTGCAGCATAGGGAATATAGTCAATAATATTGTAGTAATGTTGTATGGTGACAGATGGTGACTACACTTATGGTGAACACTGATAATCTATAGAGTTGTGGAATTTATATGTTGTACAATTGAAACTAATAAAATCTTATCTGCTAATTATACTTGAATAAAAAATGTAGGAATCTGTGGAAATAATGTATATAAAGCTCCTACTATATCACATTGGACAAAACATGCAATAAATGACAACTGCAATTATTAACATGCAGCAGAATACACATTCCAAAGATAGCCACAACTGTATCTCCAAACACACACGTTCTGCCATAAGACCTTGTTATTCCCCCACCAAGAGAAATATATTTTTTCACACACACACCCCACCCATGAATCTAGGCAGCCCTATGACAGCTAAAGTAACCTTTATATACCTAGGTGTATAATACCTAGGTGTAGTCCTTCTCTAGGCCTGGCAATTTCTGTTCTCTTTCTCTTAGAGCCCCAAGCTGCCATGTAAGAAGTCCAGGCCACTGTGCTGGAGAGAGAGGTCACATGGAGGAGCACTGAGGCACCAGGCGGGAGGGAAGAAGCTGTCTCTGCTGTCCTAACTGGTCAAGCCTTTGGGTCATTCCAGCCTCAGAAGCTATCTGTGAGCACCTCAGTCCAATCCAGCCCCAAACCAGAAAAAAATAAGAAATTATTGCTTTAAGCCACTAAGTTTTGGGTGGTTGGTCACAATGGATGACAGGAAGAGTACCGTATATTAAGTAACAACAGAATCTCTTCAATCCTTGTTTATTTGACCTGTGTATTTATTATAGCTGAGAATTCTCTTCTCTAAAACTTATTTCCCTTTATTTCCCCCTGTTCTTTTCTTGCTCTTTGGTGCCTCTCCCTTCTTCTTCAATGTTGCCATTCCTTGGGGCTCCATTCTATATACTGATGACCCTAAGCATATATTACCCAGCCCAAGCCACTTTGTGATGTTGAGATCGTTAACCACCTACTTGATATTACTACCTGGAAGTCTCACATCTCAAGTAAGGAAGTGCTACGCTCTCCTTCCATTACCCCCATATTATTCTAAACTTGATCCTCTCTCTAACGTCCTTATCTTGTCAATACACAACTGCCACCCATCTAATTATTAGCCAAAGGACGAGGTGTCATGCTTCTCTCCTCCGTCTTATTTACCTGCTCCAAAGCATGTGATTAGTTGACATTTTGCCATATATGTCTCTTAAGTATCCCTCAAAACTAGTTACTTCTCTCCACCTCATTTGCTTAACTAAAAGTTTCCTACTATTTGGTTTTGATTGAAAAGGCATTTCTTTTCTCTAACACTTTTTGTCTAGATTAAGTCTTTGCATACACTGTTTACATCTCTTCTTGTAATATTATTTACCCTTAAAAGTTACTGCCCCATATTTGTTCTTTACAAGATGTCAAGTTGCAGGAAAGAGAAACCATGTATGTCTTGTTTAGTTCTATTTCCATTCCTATTGTAAGCACTCAAAGAATATTCATTGAGTGAATAAATAAATGACTACAAACACAAACTATAAAGAAGCCAAAGTTCTTTTCATTGTTATAAATGACTAGCCAGGATCAATGGGCAATCAAAACCTAGAAGTGATCATGGACCCAATCTTCAAATGCCAATGTAAAATCTAGTATCTTATTTTATTAACACAGAGAATAAGCACTACATTAGTAGTCAAGGGGCTAAGGAGACCACTAAATACTAACCACAAGGATTTTTCACTGATTTCCAAACTTATCATGTACTACCTTGCAATTTCTGTAGTATTTTCCTTTTACTATGTATTATTTATATTATTTTAAAACTTTTCTTATATTTTAGCTTTATCATCCCAACTAGATATGAAATGGAGCAAAGGTTATGACATGTATATTTTTATATCCCTCTGCAACTACCTCAGACCATTGCACATAGTTAATATTAAAAGTGGTATTTATTTGAAGTTTCAAATAACCCAAAGTTGATGAAATAATAAGCAAAAGAAAATGAAATTGTCACATATATAATAGCCAGTTGACTTCAAATAATAGGTTTCTTTTACTCATAGACCTGAGAGTCATTTGAAGGCTTTGAATTGGGATTACATAAATTTCATTCCAAAATATGGGCCTTTTAGTCTTGGACCACAATTGTCTTTTTTCCAACTCACAGGCACTCCAAAACTCTTCCACTATTTCAAGTTAAACTCATCTGCTTCCCCTAGGTCTTCCAAACAAAAGAAACAGTTGGTCCTCTTGGGCCTTTAGAAGTACCATCCAGCCTCTAATGGCCCCACACTCCTCACAGTTAACAGAGCTATTTTAGATTGCAGGGTCCATATACCTTTAAAGACAAATGTAAAATTCAGTCTAATTCAGAGCTAGTTTCATGCTTTAATCATTCCTGTGTCCAAATGCTTAGAGTCCTGCTCCTTTCCCTTTCCTTACTTATTAAGACCTAAGTAATAAATTTCCATATTCATGCAATCCAGGAATTGTACCTTTTCCAAATTTTAGCACTGGTGTAATATGATAGAGTAGACTTCCCTGGAAAACCAAGAGTTGGTGTCTCCTGAATGCCACATTCAGGGCGGATCTCGCTGGAAAGTGAGCAGTGTGCCTTGGGTACTCTGAAAAGGGTTTCAGGAACATCCTTTCTCTGGATGCCTCCTTTCTGCTCACACTTAGCTCTGTTATGACTTTCCCATCCCTTCACATTTATATTCCTCCAAGTCACTGACTTTCCAAGTTTATTTTTGAATTGTTACATCGATATTTCATGTTGTCAAATGACGAGCTTAAGAAATGGAAGATTTTGGCTTTTCATTTGACAAAATACAGCATCCATTCTTGATTGAAAAAAAAAATTCAACAGCATAGGTATAGATGGAATATACTTCAGCATCATAGAAGCCGTGTATGAAAGAGTCACAGTTAATATCATCCTCAGTGGGGAAAAACAGAGCTTTTCCTCTGTGGTCAGGAACAAGACAGGGATGTCCACTCTCACCATTACTATTTAACACAATACTGGAAGTCTTAGCTTTGGCAATCAGACAACAAAAAGAAATAAAAGGCATCCATATCACCAAGGAAGAAGTCAAACTTTCAGTATTTGCAGATGGTGTGATACTCTATGTAGGAAACCCAAAAGACGCCACCAAAAAATTGTTAGAACTAATACATGAATTCAGAAAAGTCAAAAATGAAGCAGCAGAAAAAGAAACCAAGGAATTGATCCCATTTACAAGTGCACCAAAAACAGTAAGATACTTAGGAATAAAGCTAACCAATGAGGCAAAAGATTTGTACTCTGGAAACTATAGAACACTTAAGAAAGAAATCGAAGGGGCGCCTGGGTGGCTCAGTGGGTTAAAGCCTCTGCCTTTGGTTCAGGTCATGATCCCAGGGTCCTGGCATCGAGCCCCACATCAGGCTCTCTGCTCAGCAGACAGCCTGCTTTCTCCTCTCTCTCTCTCTGCCTGCCTCTCTGCCTACTTGTTGATCTCTGTCAAATAAATAAATAAAATCTTTTAAAAAAAAGAAAGAAAGAAAGAAAAAGAAATCGAAGAGGATACAAGAAAATGAGAAAACATTCCATGCTCATGAATTAGAAGAACACTGTTAAAATGTCTATACTACCCGGGGTGTCTGGGTGGCTCAGTCAGTTAAGCGTCTGCCTTGGGCTAGGGTCATGATCCTGGGGTCCTCAGACTAGCCCCGCATTGGGCTCCCCACTTGGCAGAAAGCCTGCTTCTGCTTCTCCCTGTGTCTGCCTCTCCCTGTGCTTGTGCTTACTCTTTCTCTGAAATAAATCAATCTTTAAAAAAGATAAAGTCTTCATCTCAAACATTAGTTCATGCGTGTTACATGTTCATGTGTGTGACATAGGTCACACAGAATCCTCTGTTCCTGAAATATCTTATTAAAGCATAAAATTTGGGAAAGTAGCCTTTTCCGGTAAGTGAGATATTTATAGGATTATGGAAAAAGGTACCTACCATTATACATGATTCCATAAAACAAATTTCTTGGGAAAGTAAGTGAAAAATTAGAGAAGGAAGGTTTTGTTATGAAGTGTAAAAAATCTAGAAAGGAAACAGCTTTTTCTCCCTAACCCAGATTACCTGCAATGATTCTTCTACACCAGCATTGATAACTGACATGTGAAACACTTCATTTGTCCAGCCCAACAAATTGGATTCTTTTCTGTTATATATTCAAAACAGTGTTGGTATCCAAAAATGGCCAAGAATATATGTGATGGGAAAACTCTTTTTACCATTTCAAAGCTCATCATAACGTTAATGTCTGATGCTAGTTCCAGTACATACATTAACTACATATATTGACTAAATTTAAATGAAACATCACAGATCAACTAGAAATATTTTATCACTGGGAATTTTAATTGTTCAATATGTGAATGTGTTTAAGAGTCAAACACTGAGAGCAACTTAAAAACACATTCAAATCACTTGAAAACCCAAGAACAAATGGATGAAGTGAGGACTGAGAGCACTGTGTGCCAGCCAAGCGTGTTTTTAGCGGAAGGGGATTGTTTGGACGAGAGAATAGCCTCACATAGACGCTCCTGAGTGGCTGTTTTATTGAACTACATCTGGCAGCTGACTGTTGCTTTTTCTGCATGGCATCTAGCTCATTTCCTGCATTTTTCCATTTCCTGATTTCAGTACCTATTTTCCTTGTATTACATTCCTGCACTCGAAAGAGAATAGTATCTCTTTGTTTTGTAAAATGTGAAAAGCTCCGACAGTTTTTCTATGGCCTATGGAAATTAATTATATTTTGAGATGGTCATAATGAGAAACAGAAAGAAAAGTTCTTGAAATGTACATTTAAAATCGAAGAATAATCAAAACTGAATTTCAGTATAGATGGAGAAGGCTAATATATACTGTCAAGAATTTTCTCCCTTCAAATTTTGGTATCCACACAGTATTGGATAAAAAATACATTTCTAACACATTGTCATCAGAAAAGCTGCATATTTATTTATATTTTAAGGGATAAAACTTTCAATGTAAATATATTCAGTAAAACCTTATGCTATTAATTTTAATGGTAGAAATACTAACATTATATTTTCTATAACCTGAATTTAGACTTAGTTCATTATTCATTTTTAATATGATGCTAATAGCCACCACCACCAAGTACCCAATGATTTTTAAACAAACCTGAATGACTTAACAAAGCTATATAAAGATAAACCAAATATAGATACACAATTGTTGAGGTAAGTAGTATTTTTTACTTCATTTAGTCAAGTGAAATACAAGGTAGTAAGATACCATAAAGTCAATCAAGAATCACACTCATGTTAATGGTTTTTTTCACATTTTTTTTTATGTCCTGATTTCTGTGGGACAATATAGCAATAATAATCTAATAGAACATTTGTTCAAATTTCTTGAACTCACTTTATAACACTTTATAAACTTTTAGTAACTGCCACATATATACATGAAGGAACATAGCTTCCTTGGACATACATGCATGCTGTCACATTTCTATTATGACTGGATGTTTAACAATTAAGCATGAGTGATTAGCAAAATATGTTAAAAAAAAACAACAACCCTTTTTGTTGTCACCAAAATATAGATCATGACAGAGTAAAAAAGTACAACAAACAATAAAATAGGAAATATGGGAGTTTGTTTTGATTTTAAATTCTGTTGCCTAAAGATTCCATGACTAAACCCTATTATCAAGAAACATATATTTAAATCGAGGAGATAAGAACAAAAAAAACAGCTGCTTAACACCATGAAGCAGCATACAAATATTCATAACATCTGTCCATACCAAAGGGAATGGAAAGATGGTTAGTGGTTAGTGAAGACTGACTGATGTTGGTCATTGACGAAAGCACATGACTTAGTTTTGGAGACAGAAAATGAGAGACATATTAAGACACATTGAGCACAATGAAAAAAAGTTAGGAATGAGAAGGACATACAAAGAGCAGCCCAGATAAGGATCAGAGTATCACAGTTACTGTAAAACTTGAACAAACTTGATGGTGCAGAATTTTAGGTTTCTTAGCATAAAGAACCAAGGAGTATGCCCTTGAGTACAACAAATAACTGAATTAAAATGTGCAGTCTTGATATTTAAGTGAAACAAATACCTGAATTAAAAATAAAAGGTATTTATATGTTAAGGTTATAGTTCTCTGTATCAAAAATATACACATTCCTTGCTAATAAAAACAAAGGGGTCATATCATATATTTCATGGATTTCCCTCATTGTTAGAATCAATGAGACAGTAAATGAATTGAGGAATGTAAATTCATTTGATATTGCAAATTTATTTACAGCATCAAAGCAAAAGTACAGTGTAGGAAGCTAAAGTAACTGCAGAAACTGTGGTCCCCAACTTTCTTAGGAAAATATGTTACCACACTTACTCCTCCAAAATTTCTGTTGTGAAAAGCCACCATCCAGGGAGCTAAATAAAGCTACATAACATTCTTATTACTATTTCTAATAAGATGGCCTTGCTTTCAGACTTCTATACTTTTTCAGATATATAAAGGTTAAAATCATGTTTTTGGATAATGTTTTCCTCAATGGTTGTATAAACAAAGCAATAAAATTAGGGAGCATAGAAGAACATATTATTAAACTGCTATTATAATTTTAATATCCATGAGCTTTGTAATGAGAAATAAACATGTTTTGATAGCAAGAAAATAAAACTTATTAAAAGTTTTGACACAAAAAGGTGGCAATTTCATTCCTGTAGTTGTTGGCTCTTATTTGCTTCAAAACTTAATCCTAACACCTGATTAAAATAAGAACTTTATTTAAACACATTTCTGCATTCTCTTAGTTTATCTCTGCAATATACACGTTCCATGATTTTTCTACTCAAGATGAATAAAAAGATGAATATATTCTAAAAGATGAATATATTTCATCTTTTCTATAAAAGATGAATATATATTCAAGATGAATATATCTTTTAGATACAGAAGTAAGAGTTTCCTGGTTCCCATACAAATATTTTTTGAATTTGTGAAATGTGATTTCATATATCATAAAATCCACTTTAGTTTTTACTTCAATATAATATCATATTTACATATATACTCAAAAAGCAATAGCCAAGAAGATCTTAAGAGTCAGATGATGAAGTTATATCACCGTCATTTCTGTTTTTCACTTTGACCCACTTAGACCACCTAAAGTGTCAACTCTTAGAAAGTTTCAGAAATTTGAAGAGAGCTTTATTAATAACAAATCCACCTTGGGGTGCCTAGGTGGCTCAGTGGTTTAAGCCTCTGCCTTCGGCTCAGGTCATGATCTCAGGGTCCTGGGATCAAGCCCAGGCTCTTTGCTCTCTCTCTCTGCCTGCCTCTCTGCCTACTTGTGATCTCTGTCTGTCAAATAAATAAATAAAATCGTAAATATATATATATATATATAATATAATAACAATAAATCCACCTTTTTTAAATAGTCGATATTACCTATATCATTTTAGATAAAAAACACTTTGCTGTCTCCTTAATGATTTACCCTAATATATCTAGAAGTTCATAATGTTAAATATATATACATCATATATATATAGATAGATAGATATGTGGAGATATATATATATATATATATATATATACACATCTAGTAAATCCCTGGCTAAAACTTTTCTCCATTAGTACAAATCATCATTGATGTGTTTTAAATAGCATCTACAAAAAATTACTTTTTTACTTCAGTAACAATATTTTTACCATTTCCTTTCTATGACAACAAAACTGTTCCAAAAACTAAAACTACCCTGAAATTTTACAAAATTCTCAAATCGTGTAAGCCCCTGAGCCCCTTTTAACAACACGTGCCATTCACCTTGCCTCTATAGGTGCTGTTTTGGTGTTCTGACTAAAAATGCAGTGCCAATTTCTAAAAGGGAAAGCTTTCCAAAATCATTCTACATTCTTTATTCTTAATTAGTCTAACTTCCAACAGGGATCTAATGGCAAATTGAATCATCATTTCACTCTCTCTTTATTGTCATATTTAATCTCTCAAGTTGGTTCTAATACTTGTAAGTGAAATTTAGGAATTTTTGATATATTAGCATTCATATAGGTTCAATCTAAACAGTGTAAGGTAATTTGAGATCCTGATGAAATGTTGGAAAAAGAGAGACCAAAGAGTAACATCTGGAATTTTAAAAAGTAGTAAGTTCATGTCTTTTCAGTGTATCCTCATGCCTGAGTCAATAAATGGATGGTCTCCATGTACAATAGATTACTTTTACGTCATTATTTTTTCAGTGTACATGCACGAATGATTTGCTTTTCTAAACTTGTTTGAGCTATTACTTATAGTATAAAGTAATTCTTATGATTTCAAAGTTCACGTTTCATAATATTGCATTAGCTAGTCTGGAATACTGTGCAATACTTGTACTTAACATTAATATATATTCCCAGAAACTCGGGTTACAGGAATATAACTAATATTGACTATTACAGTACTTAACATGCTTAATTAAATAAACCTCTATTTGTAAAATAAAGGAAAATATGCGTGACTAGTACTGCAAATTTCAGTTTTAAGAGGAAATGGATGTATTTTCTAGTAGCTCAAAGATACAAGGGAAAAATTTATCTTGTGTATTATCTAATAGGCCTTCCAGAACTAAAGACCACAGGAGGTAAGGCTAACAAAATTAATATGCAAAGAAGCTCAACACTAGGGACCTATAATTTTCTTGCAAATGGTTTCGCTTTAAGGATGAAACAACACAAGACAATACCAATTTCTTTCTTTTTTTGCAAATAGATGAAGCTTTAAAAAAAATTAACGCATGACAGCAGGTGGGAAGAATCTAGACAAGTGGATATTCAAAGTAGGGGAAATCCAAATTTGATTTGCTGAACATTTTACAAACTCATATGAATTCATTGGTACGTCTTTAAAAAACCAACTTGGGAAGATATATTTAATTAATGAAGGATTGCTTATCCGTCAGATAAGAAGTAAACACTTAGTAGACTTGGTGAGACAGTATAGATTTATGAACATGAAAGGGTCTGCAGAAATAAAGTTGATGGAATTTAACTCACTAAAAATATTTGTGAGCATTTTATCAGTAATTCCTTTACCTGTGATTCTTTTGCTTAACATAACATTAATAAGCTATCGATTACAAATAATGGAGGCAAATTAGTAGATAAGCAATCTTCAAATCTATTTTAAATATTCACTCTCCCCAGATTCTTAAAAGGTCAAGCAGAAAATGACACATTAACATTTTAAACAAACAATGCAATTTTCTTCAATCTTCAAATGAAGTAATTTAAAATTAAATAATTTGCTTCCATTTATGGAATTAGTTCATCTTAAAATGTTATTTACACATTTGTTCTTAATCAGTTGACAATATATAGGTATAATTTGTCCTGTAGTAAAGAGCTCACCATTACTAAAATTTTAAATGTATTCCTGCACCCCAGGAATGGTTGGTGCTATACCAGTCTCATCAATTTAAAATATGTTAGTGTCAGACAAGCATTGAAACTAACAAATTGGTTCAGTTTAGTTTGAAATTTTAAAATCTGGCCTTTCAAGAGAAAAGAACAGCATGTCAAATTGTATAATTCATTTCAACTTTCTCTTATAATTTGATTTTCTGATATATCCAAAAATGATCTGTTGTAACAATAAGATAAAACAGTTTATATCATAACAACATTAAGGGCAGGGAACAAACTCACATGCATTTCAATAGTGAATTCTTATGCACACAAATGATTAAATTTAATTGGCTAATGATCTATGCATTAAAGTCAATTTTTAATGGTGCAAATTTGAGGGTTGTGTTATTTTAATAATTGGCTTTAAAATAATCAAGACAGTTAATGTTGAAATAATGATTTTTTCTAGGTATTACAGAATAAATATTAATTTTGCTACCTTGTCTAGTAATTTTTCACTTCTTTTTTAAACATATCAGACTCACACTTTTACCTTTTAATGGTGAATTTATAATCAAAAATATTAATATACTAGATTAATGTAGTATAATGTACTATTGTGCTTTACAACCATATACTAGAAAAATCTAAATGATTCATACCCCAGGGAAGAGTTGGTGCTATCAATTTAAAGTGTTTAATATACATTTATTTAAATGTGAAGTTGCACTTTGCCTGAGGAATGAGTATTTAAATTGACAGCCTAATAAAATTCCTAAGTAATGTAGTCTTTCCCCCCATTTACTTATTAGTCATATTTTAAAATCATTCATTTAGAGACACCAGAAAAGCATGTGAGCTAATTGTTTAGGGATGCAATAATTGTTTAGGGAATTAAATGTTAATTCTATGGCTATCTTCTTTTTTTATCATAAATATAGTGCTTTGATTTTGGTCTTCCTTCTTGAGAGCAAGCAAGTTCCTAGATTAATGGCTTTACATGAATGGTTCCATGAATAGTTGGAACACTTTAAATAAATAACATATGTTATTAACATTATATAAAACTGTCCAAAGGTAATATCCAAATTTCAGTTCTTAAACTAAGAACCAAGAGGGTATTTATAAAATTATAAAATGTTAACAATGAGCTAATATCTAAAAATGAGTCTTCTTTTATAGAAACATTTTAGATAGTTGAAATTTCACATTATTATGCTTTATTCTACTCTCATAATTTATGGGCCTTGATAAATTTAATTGTTGTAGACATCATAAAATTGAATTACTTTTCATGCAGTCAAATTAGTTACATTAATTATTTGCTGGAGTTATAAATATGGAAATTCACTAAGAGTTTTCAGCTCTGCCAAATAAACAGTTACAAATCCATTTTCCTTGTGTTTTGGACAAAATAAAAATTGTCCTAATAAATAGAAATTTTAATCAATTCACTAATTTATCATTCATATGTTTCATTTTGCACTCACCAAGAGTTACTTATCAGTATTTCACGTATTACTTTGAGTAATTACCCAAAGTATCCACAAGCTATCTGTGGTAGATTTCTACGCTATTTTTAACACATCAGTCTCTCTAAAAAATCTAGTGCAATTGTCAGTGTAGAAAGGTTGCATCCTGTTATGGTGCCCCCTCCCCCCTCATTCTCTCTCTCTCTCTCTCTCTCTTACACACATACACACACAAACACACACACATTTACACACACAAAGTAATGCTAAATTTTCAGGGATTGCTAAATAGTAACCAAATGTACTGGGTAAATAAATTCAGTCTTCAGAATGGTTGGCTTTGGCCTCACAGTGTTTTTTAAATTTCTCAGTTTGCTTGTATCTAAGCAGGCACACCCTTGCTGACTGGTTCCTCACAAGTCCACCATTTCCCATGGTCTTACATTTGGCAGGATTGAACAGTGTCGGGTGCACATAGATATTTGGATTTGTTACCCCTGCTTTCACCTGCGGAGTACCATGTTCTCACAAAAAGATTGGCTTCTACTAACTTAGAAAGAGGCACATTGTCTTCACTATACCATTTCTAGCTACTTCTTTTGGACCCTAAAATTAGCCCCTGCTTTTTCCTAGCCCTGATGATTGACACAGTATGTAGGCAATTTTACTTATATTATTCTGTAATGTAGTTACCATAGCCCGTTCAGAAGTACCAACCACAGTGAGAAGAAACCAAAGAAGATACTTCTATGTGGAAATATCACATATTACTGCCTAATCAAACTTAAAAAGATGTGTTACCTGTCAATTGTTTTTCAAGTAGAACATTAAATTGTTTTCCTTCAACAGAAAACCTTAATAGCCATTGCTTCTGTACTGGAAGCAGTCAAATATTGTTCTCTTAATAGAGAAGCTTTTTCATCACGGAATGCCATAACATTGTGTACCACCCAAAATTTCATGATGCACTTAATAAAATAAGCTCAGGAATGTCTCAAAGTATCCTTCCCCCCACCCGCCAGGGATTTATAGAGTCATATGGAGTAACCGTAAACCCCTTGAACACACAAAATTAAGGACGATAGAATCGTATCTTTGATATGCATGCATATATTATAGTGATTCAGATATTACAATCTTTTTAAGTCTTAAAAAGAATAACATATCCATATATTGTCTAGCTTAAACTTACTTACCTATTTAATAATTTTTTCTAAATTGTAAAAAATATTTAAAATTTGTCTGAGGTCCATCAGACTTCTATGACATAAACACATATCCACAACACAGCATACTTTTGCAGAGAAACTGAGAGTCTTAAAAAGCCAGAAGCATATTTTACTAACCGCATACTTTCATCAATTTTATCATTTTCCCCCCACTTTGAAAAGGGAAACTGCCAGGTTAAAACAGCATTCATTTGTAGTTGAGGAATGCAGCACCCAAAGGTCCACCTGGAATCATTTAGTTTAAATGTGTTCTTTCATAAAAAATAAACAAATAGTAAATAAATGTGTTAATTCATAACAATATTGGGTTAAATTAATATTGCTGTTGATAAAGTGTAATTTTCTTTTATGATAAATGCCATTGATTTGCTATTTACTTTTCAATTGATTTTATTTGCCAAATTATATACCAAACAGTCCCATGGGCTTACTGAATATATGAGGGCTAACAATGAAAAATGTGCATAGTTTTAGCACTAACTTTGTAAATTGCCTTAATAATCGCTGGTATAATGTAATAGTATTTTCAACCAGTACTTTTAATTTCTAGCTCATAAAGCCTTTTCATTGAACCCCAAGGGTGTAGCTATAAAAGTAAGATTTAATTTTGTATATAATGTGGCCTAAATTAGCGTTAAAGCAATAGGAGAAACATGCAGTTACAAAGGATAGGCTGAAATTATTATAACTTGATATGAATTTCTGCAACAACATTAATTATTATTTCCATTGTAAAATAATTTGTAGTGAAAATTTGAGGCTGTTCAGAATACACATTTTAAATCTTATTATTTTTTAAACTGTGACAAATGTATGGAAAACTTCCACGGCCAAGAAGAAGAAGAAACCATTACCCAAACATATTTTTCTCGTATCTTCAAGCAGCTAGGTAGTCATAAAGGCCAGAGATACTCGTATGATGTTTTACCTTCTTAGAATATCTCTTTGCTGTACTAATTCCCTGCTAATTATTTGCCCACTGAGATAAAACAAGAAAAATTCAACCTAGTCCTTTGGTTCCTGATATGTGTGTACAGGAATATATAATACTTCCTTATGTTCATATGGTGCTTTACAATTGACAGTAAGTTTTTATTTCTGATTTCATTTTGCCCCTGTGTGAATGTTTATGGCAAGAATTACTATCTTTATCTCACGGGTGAATAAGCTTAGTACTTTGTCCAAGATTAAGGCATTAGTATTACTAATTCATATACTAGTACATGATATAATCTTTGAGGTATGTAATAACATGATAATATCTGGTTCTAGGAAAAATTCATATGAATTTGTAGAAATAGATGATCAATTTTAACCTAGTGTATTTCTTATGTCACTGACCAATTCACACCCATCACTAAGAGTATTTTAAGTCCTTCTTAAATGACCTATATAACTTGCAACTTTTTTTTTACATTTCTAAAAGCAAAAGAAGAAAAAAATTCTTGATAAGGTATGGCCATTCTTATTAGAGGGAATAATAGCTATACAAATAACTATACAATACAAGTACTTGACATTTGTTGACCTAAATTTTTATGTTGAAGACACAGGTTTAGGTAGAGTTCTCTTCTAAATACACTTTGATTTTTAAAATAATTAAGGAAAACTATTATGAAAAATAGATTCCTATATTTGGCATTGTGGTTTTATTTCTTTCCTGTTCAAACTTTGGAGATAATACTCTTTAATTTGTGTTTTGAGTCTTACCATGTTTCATTATAAGAAATCGGCAGAAATTACATATAAGAAATCCTAGACAAACCATAAGTGACTCTTAATCTCACAAAACAAACTGAAGTTTGCTGGGGGGAGGGAGGTTGGGAGAAGTGGGGTGGGTTTATGGACATTGGGGAGGGTATGTGCTATGGTGAGTGCTTGAAGTATGTAAACCTGGCGATTCACAGACCTGTACCCCTGGGGATAAAAATGTATTATATGTTTATATAAAAAAAAATAAAAATTAAAAAAAAAAGAGAGAAAGAAATCCTAGAGACCAATTTCTGAGTCAGCTAACAAACTAGACCGATTAACTTAAGTGAGTCATTTCATATTGCAGGGTTTTGATTTCTGCAACGGTTAACACAAAATAATTGGAATATATAAATTCTAAAGGCCATACCCAGCTCCCAAATTTGTACAAATATATAAAAGAGGTTTAATTCTTTTTCCAGCTTTGCTGCTTTGCAGTCTTTTAGGATAAATTCATTCTCCCCCAAAAAGGAAGTTGTCATATTATTTAAAACAATCAAATTTTGAAAATTAGTACACACACCAAAAAAATGGATAATGGGAGGAGAGTATTAAAGGATGTTTTTAAATATTAACATTTAACATGTGGGGGAGGGAATTTCTACAGTAAAAATGTGTAATTCCATTCAATAAACTTGTAAAATATTGAAAGCTTATTTATCTTAAGGGAACAGAATATTTTGTCATGCTATTTACCTTGCTATCACAAAAAAGAGAGAGAGAGAGAGAGAGATTTACTTTAAAGCATAAAATGAGAACACTCTAAAATTATTTTTTAAAAGATGGCCATTGTTGCCGCTTCCAGTAAATAAAGCAAGATTCAAGACCAGAGCCTGCGTGGGCAATGCAGTCCGACCCTACGGGAGAAAAAACTCCCCCTACGTCATCACATGGCACGCTAGCAGCACTTTAAAGGCCTAGCTGTGAGCTCACTAACTAAAAAGGCTGACGTGGCATTAATTTATGACCAATCTGGGGGCTTTTCTTTCCCTTACTCATTTTTGGGGAGCTTGTCTTTAACCGAACATTTAATTTGTTTAGTTGCTGTGATTATGCTTTGGTCACATTTGGCAATGGGAACGATCTGGAAAGCTTAAAGGGAATACATTATGGTGCCATAAATTTGAGATGGAAGTATGTTTTTGTATTTCTGCCAGGAATATCAGACAGCAAGTTACTGTTCGAAAATCTGCTTTTTCAGTTTGCTAATACAAGGGTGGGTGGTCCTGAGGTCATCTCATTCCATCCTCTAAAAGACAATCACTATTCCTGATGTGTCCAGTGGGCTTCCTCATAGCCCAGTTTGGGAGGATTTTCTTTTTATCATTAAACTGATTTCATAAATAAACTTGAGGGGTGTTTCGTTTTGTTTTGTTTCTGTTTTCTCTTGCACCAACATGGATTTCTCATAGCTCTAGCTGTTCAAATTTATAAACTCCTCTGCAGAAGTTGCACATTCCACACCTGAGGTGGGATGCCTGCATTCTCCCAGCCCTAGACCGTGAAGAATGTGTTCCTGATCTGCATGTTCATCCTGGCTGCCTGCAAGATAAAGAGGAATTCAGACATAAAGACCGGGAATTCCCATGAAGAGACAAAAACAAATGGTGTGGTTCAAAGAAGAAGTTGTTACAAGAAGAGATGCATTCCTGATGTTGTGCAAAGGCTTGCGAGCATTCTCTACCCTGCAGAAGTTGCCTGAGAGCAGTTACATTTGCCAATTCAGTGTCTCCATGAGTTATCTGACTCACAAGAGTTTATTGTGAAAAGATATGTTGCCTGGCAACAGCTTTAACATGGTGCAACTGACTTTTCCGCACTCCTAAAAAGATGTTTTATTCATTAGTTGCCTTCCTTTGCTTATTTGTGAGGGTATACCCTTCCCCCTTTCTGTATCGAATGCCACTTCTGGTTGTGAACATCTCCCTTTGCTTCTACACTAAATGTGCCATTGTTCACCATTTATACATTTCCACATTCATACAACAAAAAAGAAACAGAATGGCTGAGAGGGCCACTTCCTGTTAGGTGGGGAACAAGCAGCCATCATTGAGAACAACATTAGGTTATATCAAAAATGTCCTTAGTACTTAAAAGTGTTTTCTAAACATGAGGCTATTTATAGGTTGAGTGAGAGAGGGAAAGAGATACAGTTGGTGAGACCAGATCATTCCTGGATTCTATTCCAAATTTCTATCTGAACAATGAGCTTTGGCTGTATGGAAAGCATGTATCTGAGACAAGGTGTGCTTTAGACTTCAGGTTGCCCCAGGCTTTATTCAACTCATCTCTCACGGGGTAAAATACTGGTAGTGTTATAGCCAACCCCTTTGTACCTTCTCCCATTCCCAACAGACAAAACTAAGCCCATCATTACACCCATAGGACTTTCAGTCTTAAAGAAGGGCTGAGCCTCCCGGAAATGATTCAGGCATTTGAGCCGCAATCATAAAATTTCCATCATGACATTTTTTGCTTCAAGCACTTTTTAAAGCCAACTGGAAAACCTAGAAGGGTTCTATTACTCTGCTAATGTCACACAACTGCCTAGTAACTGAGCCCACAAAAGCATCGTCCCATGCTTCGCTCTCATTACCTTCATGAGATCTTTCTGCATATGCTTTACAATGAGATACAAGAAACGCCATTTCTGAAGAAAGTATAACATCAGAGAAGAAGCAAATCTGGCCACTGTGACTCCCTGATAGTGCAGCCACTCTGATTGGTAATAGATATCCTATGGCAAAACCAAAAAAGGCTAGCATATATTTAGTATTTAACTCACATAAGCCAGATATACCTTATTCCACTTGGACCCCACAACACTAGAAGTAGAACATTGTCATCTCCATTTGGCAGATGATCTTAAAAGTTTAAGTAATTTTCTCAAATTCCTGCAGTTAGCAAATGGAAAATATAGCATTTGCCCCTGACCATTTAACTGTGTCTTCTAGGGGTGCCTGGGTGGCTTAGTCAGTTGTGTCCGACTCTCGATTTTGTGTCTTGATCTAAGAGTCCTGAGATTGAGCCCCGCATCCAATTCCAGGCTCAGCAAGGAATCTGCTTGAGATTCTCTCCCTTAGCCCCTCCCCCTACTCTCTTTCTCTCTTTAAAATAAATAAATTAATTTTAAAAAATAACTGTATCTTCTAAAACTCAGAGTGAGCATGTAAATATGAATACATACAATTACATTTGTACTTGAGTACACGATATATAAAAGAGTTTGAGTTTTAGAGCTGGAAAAAATTTGGACACAATATATTCACTGACAATTTATTTGGCATATGATCTTCCATTCATTCATTGTGCTAAAATCTAGGGGCTTCATTCATTCATTCATTCATTCAACAAAGCATATACTGTCTTGTGCTACATGCAGGAGGGTACTATACCCATAGCAAGACATACCCATTCTCCACTATACTCACATTCCTACAAGGAAAGTAGACCAGTATGATGAGATCCATGTGAAAGGGAAAACTAATCTTATACTGCGATCTGATTAGGTTGAGGAAGAGTTAGCTACAGTTCTGAGACAGAAAGAAACAAAGTTGAGTTTCAAGAGCTGAAGAAGCTCATTGTGGCCAGAGAGCAGTTGAGAGAGAAAGGGCAGGAGATGGGGCTGCTGAGGGAGGGAAGATCCCATGCAGGCAGGGATAGGTGGGTTATAGTAAGGATGCCAAGACTGTCCCTATATTCATGGAGCTTACAGTCCAGCAAAAGCAAAATTTTATTGATAATCACATATTTTTTATGTGACACTAAAATTAGCTTACAGTAAAGATCAACTTCTCAAAATATTCCATTACAAAAACGGCCTCCTTTCCTTTTAAACATAAATCAGCAATCTAAGACATTGGCTAACATTTCCAAAGGACTCAATTTCCAAGTCAATCTCATTTGTCAAATACACATTACTGTATATTTGTATGTATATATTTTTACTGTATGTAAAAAAAAGTGTAGTCTCATGTACAGTTCATAGAGTCTTTCTCTAATGTTACTGTTCTCGTGAACTATAAACTATTTTAGTGGAAAGATATAGTTGATGGAAAAATTATGAAATGTGAAATGCAAATTAAATTATGTCCCAGAAAATAATTGCCTTATACTTATTGCTATTTCAAAAATAGGTTTATTCCCATAAACTTGGATAATAACAGTGTGGAATCAGTACCCACCAAATTTACAGAAAAGTAGTTATGAAAAGAAGCACTCAGTTGCGGTAAAGTCTTTAAGTATTAAACAAAAATAAGAGGAGTTAAGATGACATGTGCATGCAGTCTTGTATCTATTTCTTGGTACTCAGTTAAGTTCCTAACTTGGCTTAAGAATTACTTATTTTAAGAGGCGCCCGGTGGCTCAGTCTGTTGAGCTTCTGCCTTTAACTCAAGTCATGATCCCAGGGTCCTAGGACTGAGCCCCACATTAGCTCCCTGCTCCCTGGGGAGCCTGCTTCCTCCTCTGCCTCTGCCTGCTGCTCCCCCTACTTGTGTTCTCTCTTTTGCTATCTCTGTGTGTCAAATAAATAAATAAAATATTAAAAGAAAAAGAAAACAAAAAAAAAAAAGCAAACCAACTAACAGGAAAACCTGGGTTACTGTTTAGGTTTTATGCTGTACAAAGGATAATGATGTAGTTTTTGTAATGAAAAGTCAATTACCAACTGGACTGAGTTCTTAAGTCTTAATGTAAGACTAATTCAGAAGTAAATGAATCCACATTTGCAAAACCCACTAAAAGTTGTTTACAAACTACTCTATAGTATTTCCATTCATAATGGTCTGTTCAAACTCTTCAAAATTCAAAACTGGACTCAATAGCATTTCTAGCATCTGACTTTAATATACCATATTAATACTTCAGTGTGATTACTATTTCTGAAGGTTAAGACTAACAATGCCACCACATTGTCCATGATAAGAATAGTCCTTGTTTGCTCTTCTAAAACAAATAGCACGGCTTGTACATATGTTATATCATGTTCTTTATGTTTTGGTAATTTAGATGCAGAGAAACTACTTTACTGGCTTTATTTTTCACTATGCATGTTGCAGTGAAGGATAAATAAAAATAATAATAAATAATTAAATTCTCTTCTCTAGGCCATACCTCATGTGTGTGCATGTGTGTGTGTGTGTCCATATGTAAGGACACACATGTCATAGCAAAAGTCAATGAACCAAATAATGACCCCAAATTAAAAGATTTTGCCTCTGCTGACATTTGAGTTTTGAACCTAAGGATTTCTGTATTTAACTGACCTTTGCTCTATTAATGTTGGGCACTTACAACATTAATTTTTTAATATTTACTAATTTAAATACTTTAATTTATATATAGCTTATATATAAGTTAATTTGAAATAATAATTTAATCAGCAGTATTCTGACAAGCAAACATAGACAACAATCCTCAGCTTGAACCAACAGAGCACCTGGTAGGAAACGACAGTGTTAACACAAGTCCAATTTACTAATCTGCTGATCACGATAGATAGTAATCGGTATATAGTTATCATGTGTAGATATGTCTAGACTTTCAACACATATTTGTGAGGAACCTGCACAAAGCAAACACTCCCTTCATGCTACCTCAGGTCGAGCTCAGTCCACTCAGAGATGGGGGGGGGCATGTACGAAGAAGAGCTGACATTTCTCTCCTGCTCTTGCCTCAGGCGCTTTTCATGCACCCTCTCACTGATCATAGCCTCACCACTCTGGTAAGGGAGGTTTTAATTTGGCTCAGAATGTCCATTTTACTAGTGAAGAGACTTAGGCTGAGAGAAGTTAAAATTCCAGGCAGAACTTTTCAAGTCACAGCCGTATGGCCTCTTTGCATGTAAGACGGAGGTTTTCAGCCATCTGTCTTTTATTTTCTGAAGGCCTGCACTGAAAAAGCTTTCGATTGATTTTTCAAAGTTCCTTTTCCCAGCTAATTTACAGGGATGTCATTCTCGAGGTGTCCACTACTGAGACAGTCTTTACCATGTCATTCCCGCAATGGGAAGATTTGTACACCAGTCACCTGGCACACTCTCCTTGCTGTTGGCTCTCTTGTTGAAAGCATTGCTAAATTGGAATGAATTGCAGAGAATTTCAGTAGAAAAAAAAAAAGGTCCTGGAAATTTCTTGTCTGCTGGCACAACTAATCAAAATCTAATGGAAATGTGATTCAGTATTCAAAGCCCCACAAAGTAGATGAAGAAAATCAATATATGTCCTCAGAAGCCCTTCCACAACCACAGAGTCATCTATACTGAGCACCTACCTCAAGAACACTAAGGGGACTCATACTGCAGCTGAAGGCAGCTGTGGAGACTCCACAGAACCCCTGTTTGGCGTACCTGACTACCCGTACCCAAATCTTCCCAGCAGACCTGGGTTGTGGGGCTCTTTTTTCAAATATTTATGAGCACTTAGAAATCAGAGGATTTATAGCCTTCTCTTAAAAAAATATAAACATCAAGGACTCCTGACTGGCTCAGTTAGTAGAACATGCAGCTCTTGATCTCAGGGTCATGAGTTCAAGCCCCATGTTGGGCAGGCAGCTTATTTATTTAAATACATTATTATAAATATATTTTATATATCTATATATAGTGTGTATGTATATATATACTGTGTAATATATATAAAGGACAGTCACATTTTGGCAGATTCCCACACGACAACAATTACCTATGAGACTACCTCTCCTAGGTTAGGAATTGTATCTCCAGTGGATTGCAGTCCTCATCACATTATCTTATGTGACATCAGGGCCATTCCTTAGGTCACCTATGTCTTCTCAGTCCAGACACTTGAGTCTAGGACCCTTGTTCTAATCCAGGATTTCTTCCAGGTCTGAAATTCTATTTGTTATAGCAAAAGGAAAACTAAGAAATCACTGAACTGATTTCAACGACTCACTCAAGGTCGCCAAGCTAGGACTAGTTAAGAACACAGACAAAACTAGAATTTAAATCTGAAGTCCAGGCTTTTGTTTTTTCCCACTCACCTGCTCCCTCTTACTGGCACATGAAGTATATGATTCGGGAATGATGAAACTGTGAATATTGTTTTGGCAGCTACAAGGAAAGCTAACTTAGCCTCTTGAAGGGGTAAAGAACCCTAGCGGTTGAATTAGGATTCTGCCAGCACACAAGTGTTTCCATCAACCCTATTTACAGAAAAGATTTCAAGAGCTGAGAGTGTGTGCCGAGAATAGGAAAGGATATAAATGTAAAGAGAAGGCACATGAATATAATTTGGCCTTCTTCTGTGACACCTTCAGATCCCTAGGAATTGCCTGTGTGGCCTGAAGTCACCTGCACACAGATGTGGCATCAAGACTCTCTAACCCAGGGTGGGATTATGGCTTCCCATGCTCCTCTAAGCAGTTTGCATATACACATCCTAACTTGAGGCAAAAGCCAAGATAGACCTCCAAGATTAAGAATAAAACCTTGTCCAAGTTTTTGTAATAAATTGTCAAGCGAATATGTCAAACCTCTGGGGGTGGGGGTGGGAATCTCTCACAACAATTTACAAAGAGTGAGGATATGTAGAATAATCTGATAATTCTTTTTCCAGAAATCCTATCATTTGGACAGGATTTCACAGTAATTAGTCATTATTTTTATTCAGGGGCACCAGTCAGGATAGAGAGTGCAGGAAAGAAATTGAACAAGTTCTCAAAACAAAACTCTTTTTGTCTAAAAGCTAACAGATTTATTCCAGTAATAAAAATGTCTACACTCAAATGCATGCATGTGTTATGGCATCCATATTAATTCAAATTAAGCCAGTATATACATGTGGCTCTAAAGCTCTGTAACAAATAGAACAGTATATTTTAATTTCTATAGAGTCCAGATAAATGAAAATTTTTAAAACATTGTTATTTATTCAATTAGCTTCTCAATGCAGAACAAGAACCTACATTTTTATTTCTTAAGTGGTTAATTATTAAATCAGTTTTGACACAGGCAATATCAAGCTCTCAAATATTACAGGGCTGTATAGACAGAGAGCATGGTCCCAGCAAGCTCACACGGTTGCTTAATCTGTTCTCTCTGGTTGGGGTGAGAGTAAAATTATGTTTGCCTTCACATTTTATAAATCATCTGCATCTCCTTAGAGGAAAGGCACTGGATCATTATTATTATTATTATTATTATTAATCTGTAACTTAAATTTTCTGAAAACTAGTTGCCTTCCCTTTCATAAATCCTTTGTCACAAACGTATTCCGTCTTTTAAATCTTTACCATGTTCTCAAGTGAAACAAAGAGAAAAAGCTTTTCTTTTTTTCCCCAAGTGATATCTCACTGAAGAAAAATGTGGGGGGAAATGAGTCTTCCAGTCAACATTTGGTCATGTACCTCAAACATCTGTTTCTCATAAGCTAAAGTTCCATATTTCACCTATCCTGATGCCATAGTTATTATGTAGGAAAAACATAGACTTTAAAAAATTGAGGTAACAAGTCTAGTGGTTATACACATGGACTTTGGAGTTACACATGGGTTCAAATTTGAATGCCCCTTCTAACACCACCATTAAGTTTTCAACTTCTATAAAACTTCAGATTTCTCATTTATAAAAGGGAGAAAACAATATCTACCATATGGGCTTATGTGCATAAAATGACATAATGGTATAAAATGTTTAGCATGATACCAGGCACAGAGAGTCATGCACTCAATAGGGTTTTATTCTTGCTTCCACACAATAGTCATACTGTGCAGAGTGCTGGCAAGACTGTTACTGACCAATTTCTCATCCCATACAATTCTGGAAGGGAGTGAAAAGAGGTGAATCAAGAGGGGTCACACCCTCATTTGTTATGTAGTACTCTAACCTCCTAACAATTTACTTTCTAGTAAAACAGGTAGCAATGCTTGGAAGCAGGAAACATGCAAAGTTGAACCCTCCCTTACCAAAAAAAAAAAAAAGTGGCTAAAATGAAAGAATAAGAGAATAAGAGGAAAGCAAAAAAGAGTCAGTGGAAAGGGAGAAAGGGGGGAAAAGCACAAAGTGGAGGAAGCGTGAAGCATTCCTTAAGTTCATTCTGCCTGGCCACTCACTCCAGCTGAATGAAAGCATAGTTCACAAAAGCCATGCATTGGTCATTAGGCAGAAGAGTTACTATTAGCAACACTGGTGTGGGGGTGGGGGAAAAGCTGAAATAAAACTGTGTGCATACACATACACACACAGAGACACACACATGCACATACACATGCATCCACATACACACAGAGACATACACATATATACACACACATACACATAAACACACACATACATATACACACCCACATGTACTACCGGATTCTGTAAAATACATGGGTATATAACTATATGGATTTTAAAGAATATATATAGATATCTACACTAATATGATCCAAATCCATATATCTATCTACATCAATAGACAGATGGACAGATAGGTATAGATATCCCTATTTATAGACATACATACATCTAATCTAGATACACATCTATGTATATAGAAATAAACATAGATATAGATATATACCTGGATCATATATGGAGAGAGATCCAGATAACTCTAGACCTGGATTTTAAAGACTAGATACAGACATATAAATATATGATCCATAGATGCTTATGATTCAGGTATACATAAATATACATATATGATCCATATGCATATTTTATTTTATATATATATTATATATATAAATTCAGATACATATCTGGATAATATCTGGATCATATTATACATATGTGATATAAATAAGTAGATGTGTCCACACAGTCCATATATATGATCAACATATTCTTTAAAAGCTAGATATATAGATACAAAGAGATAGAAATGGATTATTCTCTAAAAATGGCATATGTCTGTTTTTTACATTTCTGTACTCATGGGAGCCAGTGCTATTACATACACATTTAAAGACTGAAATGCTCCCTCTATGATAATGGGCCCCCATGCCCATTATTGATAGGCCAATTCCAGTTTTACAGGAACCTCCTCTAGTAAGCAAAGAATTCTTGTAGATAAGGCAATCTTAATACACAAGTTAGTGTTAATAAAACTTCCATATTTGCTGTGTTATAAATTTTTTCTTGGCTTTAATTTGTTTTACTATATTCTGATAAATTGTGTTTAACTCATAAGCGTTTACTAAATAATACATGTTTTCAGGGATTGTAATATCTACAAGAAAAATGTGACCCAATCTATTTAATGACCTTCATACTACTCTGAAACTAGCTTTCTGGGACACCTACCTGGCTCAGGTCATGGTCCCAGGGATGGAATCCCGCATTGGGCTCCCTGCTAGGCAGAGAGCCTGCTTCTCCCTCTGCCTGTGCTCCCCCTGCTTGTGCTCTCTCTCTCTCCTCTCTCTCCCTCTGACAAATAAATAAAATCTTTAAAAAAATAGCTTTATTTTTTGTATTACCTTACTAACAATATTTTGCCATTCATATTAATTTTATTTATTATATATTATAGATATTTACCAAATACCAGACAATGTGCTAAGTTCTTTACATGTGTCATCTTACTATAATCATTATACAATCCCTATGAGGTAAGGTCTATTATTATACCCATTTTACAACACAGAAAATTGAGACTTAAAGTAAGTGGCTTGCCCTGAGTCAGACAACTAATAAAAACAGAGCTGGGTTTAAACGCAAACTGCCCAACACCAGAGCCCAAGCTCATCACCATTCTGACTAAAGTTGGCTCACAATGTTTCAGATAAATCCTCAATGGTCATTGCTTAATACATTTTTACTTTTGTCCACATTAATATGATGAAATAAATAAAAAGAAAAATTAAGAGGTGCCTGGGTGGCTCAGTCGTTAAGCATCTGCCTTTGGCTCAGGACCCAATCCGGGGGTCCTGGAATCAAGCCCCTCATCGGGCTCCCTGCTCAGCAGGAAGCCTGCTTCTCCCTCTCCCACTCCCCTGCTTGATTCCCTCTCTGCCTGTCTCTCTCTCTCTCTGTCAAATAAATAAAATCTTAAAAAAAAAAAGAACAAAAAAATTAAATTTAAAACTAGCAAAAAGAAGTGCTGTAATTATTAATGTTATAATTTTGTGTATAATGCCTGTTTATTCCCTCTGACCATTTTGTTCCAGTTTCCTGGGGAAGCAACAAAATGGCTGCATAGTTCACTATTGTTTTATAAGGAGCTATGGTTATTAAGTCATTAAATCATTACCAACCCTGCTTTCCATGGTATCTAAAAAGTTAAATTAACTGCAGAAATATTTGTTTTTGTATATTATGACCAGAAAAACTTCCTAAGCTTAACCCACTGAGCCACCCAGGTGCCCACTTCCTAAGTTTATATTTCAAAATACCTTATGGAAATAACAGAGGGGGGAGTGTCAATATTAGTCAGTCCCATATAGAAAGAAGAACGTTATTCAATCTGAAATGACCAGCATATAGTATAATTATGCCTTCATTATTTGTCAGTTCTGAGAGTTTTCTCTAAAAACTTTTACGTTTGAAAGTTTATATATTCAAGAAAACACCTTAAACAACTTTCATAGCTCGAGAGATTCTTCCTAAAAGTTTTCCTGGAGTATTCCTAAAAATATTAACAGTTTCTAGGGTGCCTGGATGGTTCAGTTGGTTAAACGACTGCCTTTGACTCAAGTCGTGATCTCAGGATCCTCAAATCAAGTCACGAGTTGGCCTCCCTGCTCAGCAGGAAGTCTACTTCTCCCGCTCCCTCTACCCCTTATTTATTCTCTCTCTCAAATAAATAAATAAAATCTTAAAAAATATATAGTTTCCAAAATACATCAGTCTTGAGTGTTATGTCGTATCTACATCATTTAGTTTTTAAAATATATTCAAAGTGACAACATGCTTAATTTTATATGTTAGGTAATTTTACTGTAATAGATTATTTATTCTTTAGAGATTTTTAAATACCATACAAACTTAAATTTTGCCATCTTTAAGAGATTAAGTGATTGTAAAAGTCCAAATTTCTAATAAATTTATAAGACATATTGATTTCATTTTTTAAGTTGAGTCAATTTAATGTTTAATATTTCCAACATGAAACAGTTTTGCTATGTCCAAGAAAATAATTGTTCTGTTTCTTTCTCATACATATCTGTATGTTAATGTATGAAGAAGTTAAATAACTGATAGTTATTATTATAACCAATATAATCTTTATCAGTAAAATTTTTATAGATGACACTAAATAGGAAATAAGGAACGTTATAAAGACTCAGGAGCACTAACTGATTAATATTTCCTTTAAAGACTTTATGTATTTATTTCAGATGGGGAGAGTAAGAGAGTAAACATGAGTTGGGGGAACTCATGTTTACTCCCAGGCTCCCAGATGAGCAGGGAGCTAGATCCCAGGACCCTAGGTTCATGACCCAAGCAGAAGGCAGATGCTTAACTGACTGAGCAACCCAGGCATCCCTTATTTTTGAAAGCATAAAGGGTTTGAATGTTTGATCGTTTTGCATACCCATACAAAAAAAATGAGAAAGTATCTGGGGAAGGAAAAATGCATTTTAGTGTTGGTCAAATGCCTTAAAATATATTATATATATACTATATTATACTGTATACATATATAATGTATATCTTATACACATATATTTATATATGTACTCATGGTTTTTTAATAATTAATTTCTAATTTTTTTATCCGTAATCCTACAAAAAGTCATCGTGTACTTTTATGCCTTTTTATTGTAGTTCCTGCCACCTTGATCTTCCTCGTGGTGAAATTCTACACTCTCATCTAGCACTACCTCATTTACACCCCTCGCTGCCAAGGCCTCCCCTATGCTCCCCAGAGTACTTTGCTCCACCACTCTTGCGAGTACTCTTGACTTTGCTTAAATTTTGCTTGTACACATGTCAGTTTCCCCTCTCCTTAAAGAATAGATCCACATTACATTTTGAGTATTACCATTGGTAGCACTGTGCCTAACACAAACATTCACTGGTTTAACTGATATGAAGAATAATTATTTTCTAAAAGATGGCCTTCATTTAGACCAAAGAATAACTCTTGTGCCCATAAACTATTAATTGTAGTTGGGGCTGAGGGGTAGGAGGAAAAAAATCAATATTATTAAAAACCAACTTTACCAATTTTCTAATTTTAAGAATTTAGCTAGAGATTTCCATCATTTATTCTCTGACCAAAATTAAGAACTCTCTGACCAAAATTAAACATAAGGAATGCATTGAATTCATTCCAGATGTCAATTCACAAACAAACTTTTCCTGAGTTTCTCTGAATAGAGACTAGCAGATTTACCCACTTTTCTGATTTGATTCTGACCAGATTTGGCAAAAGAAATACATACTGAGCGATACCTGAATGGCTCAGTGGGTTAAAGCCTCTGGCTTCGGCTCAGATCATGATCCCAGGTCCTGGGATCAAGCCCCTCCCTCTTCTTGGCAGGGAGCCTGCTTCCCCTTCTCTCTCTGCCTGCCTCTCTGCCTACTTGTGATCTCTGTCTGTCAAATAAATAAATAAAATCTTGAAAGAAAGAAAGAAATACTGAGTCCCCTTCATTACTTAGTCATTGCCTTAAAGTAATAGATTCAAGAAGAAAGTCTGGACAGAAGATACCTTTGAAGAGGACAGGGGAGAGAATAGCTGGTAAGAAGTTGAATACCTAGAAAGAAGCTTGTTTAAGATCAACTCAAGGTAAGAGAGAATGAGGTTAGTTGTCGCCACTCAGACCAGCAGCAAAGCTGCTGAGTTACTCTAGAAGCCGCCACATGAGGAAAACCTGTAGGGCACACTGCACAATTGCAAGGATTGACAACTGCCCAAACTATTAATTAACTCCAGGAATTGTGAGTTGAGTCTAGATTGAGCTCAAACGACCTTTGCTTAAATATAGAGCCTCCAGAATCTGTTACTTGAAGTGGAATTCACTTTTGACAAATGAAATGCAAAAAAACACTTTTTCTTCACTTATGAACAAAAGAGCAAAAGCTATAATCAATGTTTAGTATAACATTCAATATCGTTCAAAAAAAGTGTAAGTCTTTTTGCAATGTTTTCTTTGTTAATTGGAACTTTTATAAAAGACATTTGTTGGGGCACCTGAATGGCTTAGTCAGCTAAGTGTTGAACTGATTTCAGCACAGGTCATGATCTCAAGGTCACAGGATGGGGCTCTGCACTCAGCACAGAGTCTGCTTGTCCCTCTCCCTCTGCTCCTCTCCCCATGCATGCGCTCTCTCTCTCTCTCTCTCCCCCTCTCAAATAAATAAATAAATAGATAGATAGACTCCTGTTAAGAAAAGACATTAGTTTTATGAATTATTATATGTAATTTTTCTCAAATCATTCATAAAACTTGTATCTAACATTTTCATCCTGGGAATGCCTGGGTAGGTCAGTGGGTTGGGCCTCTGCCTTCAGGTTCGGTCAGGATCTCGGGGTCCTGGGATTGAGCCCTGCATCAGGCTCTCTGCTCAGCAGGGAGCCCTCTTCCCTCTCTCTGTCTCTTTATCTGCCTCTCTGCCTACTTGTAATCTCTGTCAAATAAATAAATAAAAATATTTTTAAAAACAAATAAAATAAAATAAAATTTTCATCCTGTTGTACTGATGCTATATAATTATTGCCATCCATTAGATGCATAAATATAAATATGCATATACTATTATGTCAGATTTCTTAATATTATTATTGGTTAATTATTTCTTTAAATGAGATCCTATATGAGTAAGGAAAATTTATCATCAAATATGAATGAAAATAAATTATTCAGCCAATATTTCCATAGACTAGTCACCTGAAACAAAGCATAAAGCCTTATCTAAATGAATAAATTACATATCTTACCAATATTACAAAAAATAAATCATCTACCACGTATTTGTAAATTATTGAAACAGTATAAGGGATATACTGTTATAATTATTGAAACAGTATAAGGGATATAAGGAAAAATTAGAGTGAAATTCAAGAATATTTTTGAGTAGGACTTTGGGCTTTCAATCAAACTCATAGTCCATCTGTGTTTGTTTCTTACATTTATTGTCTAAGAGATAATAAAGTGACAATCACTGCCTTCACTATGTCAAGGCACATATGAGTAATATCTGTAGACTTTACCCACTGTAAATATTATAGGGTTTGCACTGTACCCAAGTGGATATCTTCATACTTGAATGGACCAGAGAATACTCACTTTTTCCCAAATGTATTTTTTGTATTAGAGATAATGATACTATGCAAATTAGCAAGGCTTAATGTTCCTACCAATATTTGGTGATTTGAAATCAGCCCCTGGTTAACAGATGGCCCCATCATTCTGGAACATAATTGATATCCTTTTTGCAAACTTCAGCAGAAAGGCCAATGGACAAATATTCTACCTGGTCCCATGAGGAACTGTCATTTTCAGATAGGAAACTTTCCTAGAGTTTATTAGTAAATCCCTTAATTTTGTACCCACCAAAAGCAAATGTGTCATTTTCAAATTTCTCCCAGCGTTCTGATTTTTCACATTGCTCAATTATATTTTTAAGATTTTATAAGAGTGCTTTTTGTTATCTTTTTAAGATTTCTTAAAGACACATTTATCATAGTAACCCATCGAAAGGTGAATTTCCTGACAAAAGACCATGAACTTATTGATATTCACAGAAAACAACAACAACAAAACAACCTGTATAATCAAGTCGAGCCTGGCATGCATGACACAAGTCAAATCACAAAAAATTGATATGACTATAAGAGCATTCGTGGGGTGATTGTATGATCTGCGTACCTGTTCACTAGGAAATAATTTCACATTCAATGGCTGGCTGCTAAACGGAAACAGCTTGTGTTTGCCATTGATGCCACTTGTCAAAACCAACCTTGCACTAGCACAGATAACATCCCAACAGTTTGCTTTAACCACCAAGCATCATCCAGACTTCCTGAAATAAAGAAAGGTCATCTTTGGGATCTCAGGAAAGCATAAGCCTTACAGAGAAAGCATGGCTGAGACCAGGTGTGATTGATGAGCCCTCTCATTTACACAATGAGATTCAAATCCAGGCTGAAATAACTAATGTAATGAAAGGAAAAAGACTTGTAAAGATTAATGAGTTTTAAGAACTGTACCCTCTGCTCTGAAGCAAATGTGTTAGCAAAATAGTGACTACTTTTTTTCTGTTCTCAATCTCTACAATTTCTAATCATTTTGAGGTTTTAACTATGATGTTTTAAATTAAGTAAATTTTGTTAGAGAAAAATGGGGACAAACACACAAAAATGCAATAATGATAGGAAAAAAGTATACCTCTACCAGGAGGAAGTCACCCCTTACTATCTTGGGCTACAACCACCACCATGTGCATAACTTTTAGTTAGGATGCTGAGGTAAAGATAATAAATTCTCAAACATTTGGCAGTTTATTGGAGAGAAATACTCACAACATGAGCTACGTAAACTCATTCTCTAAATGAGAATATTTTAAAAGATATTGACTACAGATGTTTCAAAGTAGAATTTAAGGTCTCACTGGGTGTCCCCAACTGGTGATCACTCTATTATAAACTTAACTCTTTAGCGAGGTCGTTCAAATTCTTGTTTTCCCTTCTCAACTTTTCACCCAGCAAGCAGTCATTGTTACATTTCAACACTTCTTTACATCAAGCACCTAATATAAAATGGGAACAGCTGCAATTTCACTGCCCAGCCCTTTCTTCCACCCTTACAACATTTGTTCTGTTAATGTAGGTTAATTCTGCAAATAACACTTCTGTAAATTGTTCTTGCAAACTGCTACATCATTTATGTAAGGACTTCTGTGAACTTTGAAAAATTAATGCCTTTAATTTTGGTTGATGGCAACATCAGCAGAGCTCTGTAAATTGCACTTTAATGAGATTTTGCTACAGGGGATAATCTGCTACTGACAGAGGAACATCTTGAAAACATCTGTAGACCTATAATTTCTCTATGACGATTAGAGCCCACCACAAGACTCCAAATACAAACCCAAAAATAAAGGGGGAAAACGTAAAGTTCTAAATGAGAATACAACCTGTTCTTTAAAAGCAAAAGGCCCAGTATGAAAAGTTCCATGCACTAAAAATAAATCAATTTTTTGGACTAATTAACATTTAGCTTTATTTAATTAAGGAAGACTATTATTGTCTCCACTGCTGTGCATCTGCATATAATGAAGCAAACAGCAGTAGGTATAAGATACCACTGAGGGATATGCCCAAGTAACCCAGCACTATAGGTGCAAAGGAACGTCTATTATTGTTAAGTAACTGACATCAGAGTCTTACTTTAATGTTGTCATAAATAAAAGGAAGATTTCCACAGATGCCTTCACATATGGTTTCTTATTTGTCTCTGATGGAGACTAGGAGTTGGATTAGATGCCAAAATTAAATGATTTAAATAGACAGCTGCATAATGGAAACTACTAAATAACACCTTTTTAACAGTTTCTATTTATAGAAGTCTAAATCATAGAAGGATGACAAATTTTATTTTGCTAAAGCTCGCATTGCTTGTTGATCTAATGCCATTACTTCTAAAGCCCCATCCTTATCGTAACTTCACCTTAGTTATTTGTGAACACACCACCTTTAGAAGGCTAACTTTGAAATGACATCTCATTTTCCAGTCAAACCTCTTCTCAAAAAGAAATCTGCTTGAAAAGTATACCATATTCATTATGCTGGACAGGTTGAAAAAAGCAGAAAGCAACATAAGGTGATACATAAGGTATCACACTATATTATTCACCTTCTATACCATGGAAGTAATAACTACTTGTTAGATTTCCAACTTCTAGACCATAATATCCTGTCTATAATGCTTACATCCTTGTCATTTTTTTATAGGAAAGAAATTAAGTAAAAACTGCAGAATTAAATGAGTACTTAATGAGACACAAATGGTTATTTCCGGAAAACTTAAATATATCAACAGGTTTAGTGGCTGTTTTATTGATCCTTTGAGGGCTAAATAGTGTCTGTATTCTAAAACAAGAAATAAGAACAAGCTAATAGATGTTCAAAATTAAATCTGAAAGGCCTCATTGTGTAATAAAAGAAGAAAGCTTATTATTATCTCATTAGTAGAGACTTTTAAAAAAATTTTAAATGTGTCTGACAGAGCTGGATACTATCAAGTACCCCTGTACTCTATGATTCTTCCAGTTCCAGCAGTGGTCAGTGCCTAGAGTTCCTATTCTTCTGCAGTATATAAAATTGCAGCTGGAGGGGAGTAAAAATAAGATGCATTGAGGTGGACGTCTCCAAAGGGGAAAAAGAATACATAAGGGGACAACTAACAGGGACGTTTACTATATCTGAACAACCCAAAAGGAATAATGCTACATGTACTGGGCATTAGGCATAAACATCTATCTCCTGCTTCTGCACCTCCCATGTCTTGAATTTGTGGGTATCACTGTAGGGTCCTTCTATATCCATAGGTTAGTTCCAGGACCACCCTTTGAACTTGTACTGGGGACAATCATGTGCCTTCCTCTCTCTTCTTACCCTCTGAGATTTCCTGAGTGGTCTTGTACCTGAATCCATTAGTCAAAGGCCACATCCCTACCTACACTCACAGGCACACTGAAGGAGTCCCAGAGGAACAGCTATAAACAGCTCACTCTTCAAACACTGCAAGTACAGATGAATGTTTAGTATTGTGAGTAACCTTTTACAAGTGATATACCCCAGTTCCAGAATAAAAATACTTGGAGAGGGACGCCTGGGTGGCGCAGTTGGTTGGACGACTGCCTTTGGCTCAGGGCGTGATCCTGGAGTCCCGGGATCGAGTCCCACATCAGGCTCCCAGCTCCATGGGGAGTCTGCTTCGCTCTCTGACCTTCTCCTCGCTCATGCTCTGTCTCACTGTCTCTCTCTCTCAAATAAATAAATAAAAAATCTTTAAAAAAAAAAATACTTGGAGAAATAAGTCAGAAAATTAAGATTGTTAGGGTACAGAATATATCCTTTAGACATTTCTAGGTGCTCTTGAACCTAAAGAAAAATGTACAATCATGAAATTGACCATTGTCTTTTCTTCTCAGGATTAAATCTTGTCAAAATATAACTTCTGAAGATAATGAACAATATCCTTTGCATTCAGTAACTAATGTTATTGCAATATATTCATTATTTACAGCAAAGAAGTTATTATCTTTAAACTAATCCTGGAAAAGCAAGTGTTGTCAATTGCTAAATACCATGTATCAAGGTTGATTCACACCCCTTACATGAGTTTAGAAAACTAATCCTCTCTTTGGAAAAGAAGCATTTAAGTTCCATCAACCTTCATGACAGCATTCTATGTTAAAGAAGTGAACTTTGGAGTCAACAAACTATTGTTGAAATTTCACCTCAGTCACTTCTGAGAATTGGGACTTCTGAAAACTATTTAATCTCTCTATGCTTGGTTTCCTCGTCTACAAAATGAGGTTAAAATGATCTACATTATTGGGTTGTTGTGAGGATTTAACATGATTACGTAACTACACATGTTGAAGAGTCTCAGTAAATATTATTTCTCATTATGTGCTCTTTCTTCTGTCATCTTTTTCCCTTTTCCTGGCCAGTTACTAGTCACTGCTAGAGTCATACATTCCGGCACTTAAAATGTTTCAAACAATCGGCCATGCCTTGTCACAAATAGTTTTCAGGACCATGGAGAGATCTTATGTGCTCTTCCCTGCAAAATGTATTCGTTCTGCTGTGCCAGGGGGCAGTTTGTTGATTCATTCAGTAAATATATTCTGTCCTATATAGATACTATGTAAGTTCCAGAGAAAAAGTGCTCAGTAAAACTGACAAACCCCCCAACCTGTGATGCTTATAGTTTTGTGGGGAAGTAGACAAGAAACAAATAATTAGACTCTCTTGCTGTCTGCTCCCCAAGATAACAAATACTCACCATATAGTTATACAAAAAGCCTAAGAGGGAAATCCTTACCCAATCTTAGAAGACTGAGGAGTTGTTAGGAATAATTTCCCCAAGAGGTGATATTTTTGCTGAGATCTCAGGGATGAATAAGAGACAACCAAACAAAAAGGATGATTGAAGAGCACTGCTGAAGCAGAATCCTTTGAAGAACTTAAGAAAGACAAGTGCTGCTAGTGTGGAATGATGAAGGAATAGCACAGTGGGAGACAAGGAAAAGTAAGGGCCTCATAGGTCATATTAAGAATATGGCATAAATATAGAAGACTTGTAGATCTGGCCCATTAATTTTTTGACCTACTTTCTGGTTTTCTAATGTGCATTAATCACTACATTTAAAATTCAGAGGAATAAAATGTTGATATCTGTTAAAAACTGTAAGATCTGGCCATACTGGGTCTGCCTTTCCACATCAAGACTATAGATAACCACTCCATCAGATAGACAAGGCATGCACTCTCCATGTGCACAGTCTCCACTGACCAAGTTCATTCATATGCCTTTTCTGTTCTCTGCGGTCTTGGAACTCTGCAAGTCCAGATATTGGTTTCTAACTTATACCTCAGATCCAGACCCATACTGTTATCTAAGTATGAGGAATGAATGATTACCTTGCTCCTTGTGGTTATGTCTTGCAATCCAGCCCTTCTGGAGGTAAGTGTCTTCCTCCCACACTTCTAGCACAAGCATCTCTGAGCATAGCTTACTTCCCAAGTTGCTATTTTCCATCTAACTATTGGGAGATCCTGGCTATGTTTATTTATTCCATCAGATCTTATCTCTGGTCATATTCCAGATACTCAGATTTGCACCCAGTGGATTTACTTTTCAGTAGTAGTTCAGTGGTATACCAATCCCAGCCAGCAGATAGAATCACAAACCTCAGCCTCTTGCCTTCAGTCTTGCTCATCTTTCATTCATTAGGCATTGAGAAGTCACTTTACATATTATATCAGGTTGATTCATCTCAAAAAGCACTCTTTTAAAGAATAACCAAAGACATATAGAAAGGATGAGTTTGTGATAAACACTCAATTATTTGAAACTCAACTTCCCTCAATTAAGTAAAATACCCAGTTTCCTCAATTAATCAAAATTTTGTTAGCACTTTACTTCTGAGAAAAAGCAGCAACTAAAAGGGAATAAAGTTTCGAACACAAAGGTGTATATTTCCAGAGTAGTCATAGAGTTCAATGCAGAATCCTTCACTTGACATCCCTTTCTGAACTGATTTTCAGTGAGAGTAAATATTCAGAATGGAGAGTACAGGAGGCTCTATAAGATCCCAGGTCATTATAGAAATGCACAATTATGTCAATGCATTTCTCACATAATAAGAGAGAAAAGCTCCTGTCCTAGAGCCTTGAACATAGTAATGGCCTAATTTTTGATGAATAGAATCAAGTGCAGACTAGGGTATTTTACAGAGTTGTAACATTAAAGTGAATCATAAAATTCACTTACCTAGGGTATCCCAACATTTCTAGAGAAAGAGAGATTTTATTAACATTGAACAGTTCCTATTAAAGGTATTAATAAGCAAGTAGCTGTCATATAAATAGCATAATTTCCAGACATTTGTTGAAGAAAGGATTTCTCTTAGAGATTGGTTGAAATCACTTCCTGTTCTGGCAGCGTCTGCGCAGACTCCCTTGCTGTACTTGTTAGCATCCTACTCACAGCCCTTTTTCCTATTTGCTAGTGTTAATGGCCCTTTTCCTAACAGCATCTGAAGAGAGACCCAAGCCCCATCAGCTTTGTGTCCCCTGGCCATTGTGGTTCCAATTTGTATCACTGTAGTCTTTATCAATTCACCCAGCAATCCTGAGGTAACTATGCATTTGAAGATTCTGCTAACATTTGTCTCCTGCTACAAAGAGCTTTAGGGAAAAAAAAAAAAAATTATTCCAAATGGCATAACGGATGTTTTAGTCACGAAATTTCTTGGGAGCTTAAATTAAAATAAAAATGATATGCTTTGTACATGGATTTTCTTGTACTTAAGCCTTTAATGCTAGCTAAATAACAAAGGGGGCCATTAATGTAAAATTCAGCCTAAAGTCAATTGTATTACAAGCACTCTTAATGCTTGTACATTCTTAATGTAACAAGAAGTCTGAAAGGCACTTAACTGGATACAGCTGTATGCAAATTTGCTTTAAACTACTGAAGGTTAGAAACAGACATTATTTTAATCTTGAAAAATAAACCACTGAGTGTCTAGCATTTGGGTCTGTTAAACTCATCTACTAATGATTCCCCATTAAACCATAATAAAGTGTTTGAAAGTTGATCCAGTCTTTTGCACATGGTAAACAAAGAGACTGGAACTACATAGCAAGCTCTGCCAAAAACCAGCAAGAGGATTCTTGAATATATACATCCTCACACAGCTGTCATTCACCCCTGCTGTATTCTATATTTTGAGGTAATTAAACAAAAATACATGACATTTATCTAAAACTCACAAATTTGCCTTTTGGGGATGTAGCACAATCCATACTCTGATTTGGAAATCTATTATCCAATAGAAGAGACATCAGGTTTTTAAAGATAAAAGAATAAAATAGTCATAAATAAAAATGTGGGTGGAGATACAAAAAATTTGCCTTCTCAATTCTAACTGTGGTCCCTTAAGAAAACACACAAAATAATACTATCATTACTATTTTCAAGCATACTATATTCTGCTATCTGTAGTTCTGAAGTAGAAAGCTAAGGTGTACCTATATGCATATATAAACAAATACTTTATTAAGTCATGAATTAAATAGATGTTTTTCTAAATTAAACTGAACAAAAATCTCATTAGGAAATAGGAAGTAAGAAGTGATCTCATGGAATAAATGGTTCATTCCTTGCTAAAGTTACTGTCCTTAAGCAAAATAACTGGAATATCTTGAAATTTTTAAATGCTACCAAGTAAAGTTCATAATATCCTTAATTTCTTTTTTTCTAAAGATTTTATTTATTTATTTGACAGAGAGAGATCACAAGTAGGCAGAGAGGCAGGCCGAGAGAGAGAGAGGAGGAAGCAGGCTCCCTGCTGAGCAGAGAGCCCGATGCGGGACTCGATCCCGGGACCCAGAGATCATGACCTGAGCCGAAGGCAACGGCTTAACCCACTGAGCCACCCAGGTGCCCCCTTAATTTCTTTTTTTTAATGAACCTAATATATTTTGGACTGTAAACTCCCAAATAAATATACTTCAAAAGTAGACATTTTAATTACAATGTCTTCTATAATTATAGCCATTTTATTAACTGGAAATTCAAAGATATTGTAAAATATTTTGTTTAAAATATTTATATTGTATTTATAATAAATATTTATATTATATTTATAACAAAATGTTTTAAATAATTATTTTATTGCTCTTGACTGGCTTGTTTTCTTGATTAATCCAAATAAAATCAGTTTTATCATTCATGGCCACCTCCCCAAAAAGAGCAGGATTTTTAAAAGAAAAGGAAACAAGTAAAGAAAGAAAGAGAAAGGAAAGGAAAAGAAGAGAAAGCAAGGGAAAAAGCATTCATTCATTCAACAAATGTTTAATTACAGCATACTATGTGTTTGGCATATGTAAAAAACAAGGGATACAATGAATGAAAATAGGCAAGATTCTGATCTTTTTGGAGCTTATAATGCAATTAAGAAGCCAGGTATTAAGTAATAATACAAAGGATACAAAAGTTGCAATTGTAATGTATGACAAAAATAATTTTCCATGGAAATTTTAAATAGGAGGTTAGGTAAGGTGTCCTGAGGAAGTGAAAGTAGAAGATTTAGAGATTAGGTAGGGGGAAAGGTGGAGAAGGTTAAGTAGTGTTCCAGACAACAGAACATGTGCAAAGACCCTGTGGCTGATTGGGAGATGATAAGGTAAAGGAACTGAAACAATGGATATATGGCATGGAATTATGTTGCTAAATGAATCTAGAGATATGGTCACAAAAGGTCTAGTAAGCTTTTCTCAAGGTCTTGGTCTTTATCCACTGGGATAAATTTGATTAATGGGAATGCACTAAATGCTAATTTTATTTTTTTTAAGATTTTATCTATTTATTTGACAGACAGAGATCACAAGCAGGCAGAGAGGGAGGCACAGAGAAAGGGGGAAGCAGGCTCCCCACTGAGCAGAGAGCCGAAGCTAGGATCTATCCCAGGACCCTGGGTTCATGACCTGAGCTGAAGGCAGAGGCTTTAACCCACTGAGCCACCCAGGTGCCCCAAAGAGAATAGAATAAAAGAGGATAAGAGTGTATATAAAAAGATGAGTTAGGAAATTTGGGTTGGGGAGTGAAATGGAATGGTGTCTGGGAATAATTTGCTATAGGTAAGAGGAAGAGGGATGGATGCATTGGAAAAACACATCAGAAGAAACACTGAGGAGAATTAATAACAAATTGCGTATGGGGGGTTATGTTTCTGACAAGTATAATTAGATAAATGGTGTATCATTCATTGAGAATGAGAAAAGCAAGAGAGGAGCAGGAAGCAAAGAAGGAGTTCTATTTTAGACATTGAATTTGAGGTGGTTTTCACTACATTTTGATAAATAAGCTAAAAAATAATAAGCTGCGCATCATTAAATATTTAGAGTAATATTAAGATTTCAAGAAGTTTTTCAAAAAATAAAAGTGACAATCAATTTAGAGTATGTACAGTATCAAAGGATTTCCATGTAGAGTCCTACATCTAGTCTAACTGATCAAGTATAAGAATAGAATAAAAACATTTTCACACATGCAAATTTCCAAATATATTTATTCCATTGGCCCTTTTTCCAAGATGCTAATGGAGATTGTGTTCTACCAAAATGGGGGTATAAATCAAGACTGAGGTAATTCTGAAATTCAAAAATATAACCCAAACAGAAAAGATAAGTTACTTAATGAGAAGCATTTTCCAGAGCTTTTGTACAGCATGGGAAGACTTGGCTGGAAGTGCTAAGAAATTAAGCAAATAAAAATGTAAATTATGGGGTGCCTGGATGTCTCAGTCTGTTAAGTATTCAACTTTTGATTTTGGCTCAGGTCATGATTTCAGGGTTGTGGGGTCGAGTCCCGACTCCAGCCCTGCACTCAGCACAGAGTCTGCTTGTCCCTCTCTCTCCACTCCTCTGTGCTCACACCCTCTCACTCTCAAATAAGTAAGTGAATAAAATCCTTTTTAAAAATAAACTAATCACTTTTAAAGATAAAAAAAGTAAGATAATTATTGACTCCAGGAGGAAAAAGTTATATAACAAAGGAAATGTAACCATATGATACTACTTGAAGAGTAAACAATACATAGGAAAACTAATAAGGGAAACATGAAATTATGATAAACTGAAAGATGAGTATGAAGACGTGATTATGTCTCCTCTGGCCAGTTGAGCAAGGACCCATTTTTGTGAAACTGTGTAGCCATCAGAGCAATGCCTGATACACACACCCTCCCTCCCTTGGGTGATAAACCCTGTGTGGTTGCTGAGAAACCATGACCCTTAACCTTTCTTCCTAGGAATCAGGACTCTCCCCTTTCCTCTCTTGGGTGATGGGTCATTTCATTAAGGCTTGCTTTATCTACATTCTGTTAAGAATGTCTCCACTTCTGTGTGAAAGTACACTTACATAGAAGGGTACCTCTGGCTTCAACTCTGGATGAGGACTATAGTACAGAGTTAAAGAAAATTTGTTGTTAAACAGACCAATGAGAAACCAATTCACCTTTTTTTTTTTAAAAGATTTTATTTATTTATTTGACAGAGAGAGATTACAAGCAGGCAGAGAGGCAGGCAGAGAGAGAGAGGAGGAAGCAGGCTCCCTGCTGAGCAGAGAGCCCAATGCGGGACTCGATCCCAGGACCCTGAGATCACGACCTGAGCCGAAGGCAGCGGCTTAACCCACTGAGCCACCCAGGCGCCCACCAATTAACCTTTTGCTGCTTCTGTAGCACTTAGTGTTTGATGACCAACAGGACTGGAAGGGGCAGAAGTGGACCAACTTTCACAGGGAGAAGAAAGGCAATGTGAGGGAAAGTAAAAAATGTTAAAGGATCAAGAACAGGGAGAGCTTGAGGGAACAGATCGGAGGAAGGACATGGAGGAGGCCCCCCAACAGACTAGAATTAAGGATTCTGTGAACAGATAGCAGCAAAATCCTAACACCTTCAAATTACACATGGGGTGAATTGTATCACTGAAACCTGAGGAAAAGAACTGGTAAAAACTTCTGGATTTTGTGTTTGTTCAGCTCTTTTTTGTTGCTTGCCATGCTCTTCCTTCCTCTATGAGACAGAGCAGTGTCTGGGTTTGACTACACTTTTCTCAGGTTCCCAGTTAAGTTCCACCTCTTCCAAGACCCCTTCCCTGCCACTCTGCTCACAGAGCTCAGATCTGCCTTCATACATAAAAACATTTTACTGTGTAGTCATCACTACATTATCTTAACATTTTCATACAAATATATTATGAAGACCTGAAGCTTTAAAAAAACATATCTTTTATTTCTGCATTTCCTACAACCATCAGCATAAAGCTAAGTGCCTTGAAAGCACTTCAATACTTTATAATTTCATGTTAAGATACATACACAATGATCTAATACATGTTTATGTATATAAACTGTGTTTAATCCGTTAGAAAAATAATCTGTCTATAAATCTACTGTCTCAAGAAATTTCTAATTTTTAATTTCTGATTATAATGGTTATATTAATTTTTTAAATGTTAAATCTTCAGGAATTTTATGAGTCTGTTTTTAAACATAACCATTATTAAAAATCAAGTGGACAGAGACTATGGACTCTGAAAAACAATCTGAGGGGTTTGAAGTGGCGGGGGGGTGGGAGGTTGGGGTACCAGGTGGTGGGTATTATAGAGGGCACGGCTTGCATGGAGCACTGGGTGTGGTGAAAAAATAATGAATACTGTTTTTCTGAAAATAAATTAATTGGAAAAAAAATCAAGTGGACAACTCAGGGTCATCTGGCTGGCTCACTCAGTGAAGCATGGAACATTTGATCCTGGGGTTATGAGTTCAAGCCCCATGTTGGGTATAGAGATTTCTTAAAAAATAAAACCTTTTAAAAAATTAAGTTAGGGCACCTGCATGGCTCAGATGGTTAAAAAGTGTCTGCCTTCAGATCAGGTCATGATCCCAGGTCCTGGGATCAAGTCCTGCATCGGGCTCCCTGCTCTCCCTCTATCGCTCCCCCTGCTTGTGCTCTTTCACTCTCTGTCTCTCTCAAATAAATAAATAAAATCTTTAAAAAATTAAGTTATATTTTAAAATATATTTTCAATATATTTAAATTATCTAAATAAATTATCTGAAAAATAAAGGTAACACTAAAACCCCATCACTTCCTAATTACCATATTTTACGATTGAACTTGCTCTTCAGGTCATTTACATCTATCACGTTGATAATAGAAATACATCATTGTATACTACTGGGCATCCCTTTTCAACCGTGCTTCAAGTATATCACCTTGGTAGCTTGAAACTGGCAAAGTACAAGGAGTTGTTTATAAACCATGAAATTCGAAAAATGCCACAAAACAGGCCTCAAATTTTGTTTATTGTGTTGTCTATTCTGTCTAATACAGATTAATCTTAAAAGTATGTCAGGTCTATAGTCATTATGTTGTGAATAATGCATAAAGTTGCAGAAACATTCTTTCAGTATTTGAAAACTACTATCTTATTCAACAAAAAAGTTACTGACAGCATCAACTAATAAGTGAGTTCCAATATAATCTTCATTGGTTTATTTTTGTCTTACCATAAACAAAAATGTTAGCCAACATTCACTTTGGAACTATATTCTTTTATCAGTTAAAATAATAGTTTGGCTACAGATAAAATAGTTCAGCAGAAATTATTTTTGTAAGAATCAATTGGCTATATGGAGTTTATAAAAAAAGAATATTGCACATTTTGTTATTTTTGAATTGTGCACTTATATTCTTTACATCAGTAAAGTTTGTAACACACTCTCTTTCATGGAGCAAGCTGTCGAACATTTGCCAGCATAGCTCTGCTCAGGATAACTGCTTATAATGCAAATTTTCAGGTCTCAATCCCTCAGATTCTAAATCAGTGGATCTGGGGTAAGTCCCAGCAATCCCGCTTTTAAACCGCCTTTTTCTCTACAATAGAAACCTTAGGTTTGATTAAGGAAGAAGAGAAAAAATAAACAAAGTGAAATATATTGTTTGAGCTGAGAAAAATTCTAGATACCAACGATTCCCTTCCTTTAAGAAGAAACCTGCAGGTACTCCTTTTGAGTACTACATTCCCTTTATGAGGAGGGAAAACCATCTACGGTCATGATTCTGCACTGGGTATTATACAAAGGAAATCTATTTTGTAAATTAAAACTATCATCTTTTCTTCAAAAAATACTTACTATTCCTAAATTCCTCAATTATTCATTTAACATTATCACTCTAATCAAAACCAGTGTGGAAATGAGACTCCATCTCAGAAATTATCCATGAAATATGGATGTCATTTATAGTTTTTCTTTTTTATAAGTCTTTTTTTAAAAAGATTTTAGTTATTTATTTGACAGACAGAGATCACAAGTAGGCAGAGAGAGAGGAGGAAGCAGGCTCCATGCTAAGCAGAGAACCCGATGCGGGGCTCAATCCCAGGACCCTGGGATCATGACCTGAGCTGAAGGCAGAGGCTTTAACCCACTGAGCCACCCAGGTGCCCCTGTAGTTTTTCTTTAGTCTAGGAAACTAATACCTTTGAAAATTGTTTTCAACCATAAGGTGACTATTTGGCTCATGGAATGTTACACTTAAGCATTCTCTGTTCAGAATACCAAACTGTAACTTGCACCATTGAAATATATAAATTCTTTCTAATTACCTGCTTTAATATTTTATCAATATTTGTACCACCTAGTAAACAAACACTTTGAAACTTTTTCTCCTGGTTTGATGACATAACATTTATTACATAACCATCTAAATGACTTTGACTTTATCCATAGGTAGGGGTTTTTGAAAACAGTTTTAGGCCAAACAGCTAGTTATTGCTGGTGAAAAGCCATTAGACGTCCAGTTACTGATTCTATTCAATTCTATTAATCACTTTTAGTGTGTTCACATATAGTCCATTGTGATTTTGTTCTTACTGTTCATTAGTTACCTGCATATAAATCTTTAGAGAAGAATAGTAAGTCTGCCTGGAAAGGCCAGCTGAAACATTAAAATGGATCAAGAAATGTATTCAGACGGTTATTAGAATTCTTAATACAAAGAGGTGGATGGTAACTCATTGTTT